>NC_086454.1:125818863-126118863 GCF_028390025.1 Pseudophryne corroboree | reverse complement strand
ATTTGCACCGAGGTCGCTGTGTGAGTAAGATAAGCGACCCTAGTGGCCGACACAAACACCGGGCCCATCTAGGAGTGGCACTGCAGTGTCACGCAGGATGTCCCTTCCAAAAAACCCTCCCCAAACAGCACATGACGCAAAGAAAAAAAGAGGCGCAATGAGGTAGCTGTGTGAGTAAGATTAGCGACCCTAGTGGCCGACACAAACACCGGGCCCATCTAGGAGTGGCACTGCAGTGTCACGCAGGATGGCCCTTCCAAAAAACCCTCCCCAAACAGCACATGACGCAAAGAAAAAAAGAGGCGCAATGAGGTAGCTGTGTGAGTAAGATTAGCGACCCTAGTGGCCGACACAAACACCGGGCCCATCTAGGAGTGGCACTGCAGTGTCACGCAGGATGTCCCTTCCAAAAAACCCTCCCCAAACAGCACATGACGCAAAGAAAAAAAGAGGCGCAATGAGGTAGCTGTGTAAGTAAGATTAGCGACCCTAGTGGCCGACACAAACACCGGGCCCATCTAGGAGTGGCACTGCAGTGTCACGCAGGATGTCCCTTCCAAAAAACCCTCCCCAAACAGCACATGACGCAAAGAAAAAAAGAGGCGCAATGAGGTAGCTGACTGTGTGAGTAAGATTAGCGACCCTAGTGGCCGACACAAACACCGGGCCCATTTAGGAGTGGCACTGCAGTGTCACGCAGGATGTCCCTTCCAAAAAACCCTCCCCAATCAGCACATGATGCAAAGAAAAAGAAAAGAAAAAAGAGGTGCAAGATGGAATTGTCCTTGGGCCCTCCCACCCACCCTTATGTTGTATAAACAAAACAGGACATGCACACTTTAACCAACCCATCATTTCAGTGACAGGGTCTGCCACACGACTGTGACTGATATGACGGGTTGGTTTGGACCCCCCCCAAAAAAGAAGCAATTAATCTCTTCTTGCACAAACTGGCTCTACAGAGGCAAGATGTCCACCTCATCATCACCCTCCGATATATCACCGTGTACATCCCCCTCCTCACAGATTATCAATTCGTTCCCACTGGAATCCACCATCTCAGCTCCCTGTGTACTTTGTGGAGGCAATTGCTGCTGGTCAATGTCTCCGCGGAGGAATTGATTATAATTCATTTTAATGAACATCATCTTCTCCACATTTTCTGGATGTAACCTCGTACGCCAATTGCTGACAAGGTGAGCGGCGGCACTAAACACTCTTTCGGAGTACACACTTGTGGGAGGGCAACTTAGGTAGAATAAAGCCAGTTTGTGCAAGGGCCTCCAAATTGCCTCTTTTTCCTGCCAGTATAAGTACGGACTGTGTGACGTGCCTACTTGGATGCGGTCACTCATATAATCCTCCACCATTCTATCAATGTTGAGAGAATCATATGCAGTGACAGTAGACGACATGTCCGTAATCGTTGTCAGGTCCTTCAGTCCGGACCAGATGTCAGCATCAGCAGTCGCTCCAGACTGCCCTGCATCACCGCCAGCGGGTGGGCTCGGAATTCTGAGCCTTTTCCTCGCACCCCCAGTTGCGGGAGAATGTGAAGGAGGAGATGTTGACAGGTCGCGTTCCGCTTGACTTGACAATTTTGTCACCAGCAGGTCTTTCAACCCCAGCAGACTTGTGTCTGCCGGAAAGAGAGATCCAAGGTAGGCTTTAAATCTAGGATCGAGCACGGTGGCCAAAATGTAGTGCTCTGATTTCAACAGATTGACCACCCGTGAATCCTTGTTAAGCGAATTAAGGGCTCCATCCACAAGTCCCACATGCCTAGCGGAATCGCTCCGTGTTAGCTCCTCCTACAATGTCTCCAGCTTCTTCTGCAAAAGCCTGATGAGGGGAATGACCTGACTCAGGCTGGCAGTGTCTGAACTGACTTCACGTGTGGCAAGTTCAAAGGGCATCAGAACCTTGCACAACGTTGAAATCATTCTCCACTGCGCTTGAGACAGGTGCATTCCACCTACTATATCGTGCTCAATTGTATAGGCTTGAATGGCCTTTTGCTGCTCCTCCAACCTCTGAAGCATATAGAGGGTTGAATTCCACCTCGTTACCACTTCTTGCTTCAGATGATGGCAGGGCAGGTTCAGTAGTTTTTGGTGGTGCTCCAGTCTTCTGTACGTGGTGCCTGTACGCCGAAAGTGTCCCGCAATTCTTCTGGCCACCGACAGCATCTCTTGCACGCCCCTGTCGTTTTTTAAAAAATTCTGCACCACCAAATTCAAGGTATGTGCAAAACATGGGACGTGCTGGAATTTGCCCATATTTAATGCACACACAATATTGCTGGCGTTGTCCGATGCCACAAATCCACAGGAGAGTCCAATTGGGGTAAGCCATTCCGCGATGATCTTCCTCAGTTGCCGTAAGAGGTTTTCAGCTGTGTGCGTATTCTGGAAAGCGGTGATACAAAGCGTAGCCTGCCTAGGAAAGAGTTGGCGTTTGCGAGATGCTGCTACTGGTGCCGCCGCTGCTGTTCTTGCGGCGGGAGTCCATACATCTACCCAGTGGGCTGTCACAGTCATATAGTCCTGACCCTGCCCTGCTCCACTTGTCCACATGTCCGTGGTTAAGTGGACATTGGGTACAACTGCATTTTTTAGGACACTGGTGAGTCTTTTTCTGACGTCCGTGTACATTCTCGGTATCGCCTGCCTAGAGAAGTGGAACCTAGATGGTATTTGGTAACGGGGGCACACTGCCTCAATAAATTGTCTAGTTCCCTGTGAACTAACGGCGGATACCGGACGCACGTCTAACACCAACATAGTTGTCAAGGCCTCAGTTATCCGCTTTGCAGCAGGATGACTGCTGTGATATTTCATCTTCCTCGCAAAGGACTGTTGAACAGTCAATTGCTTACTGGAAGTAGTACAAGTGGGCTTACGACTTCCCCTCTGGGATGACCATCGACTCCCAGCAGCAACAACAGCAGCGCCAGCAGCAGTAGGCATTACACGCAAGGATGCATCGGAGGAATCCCAGGCAGGAGAGGAATCGTCAGAATTGCCAGTGACATGGCCTGCAGGACTATTGGCATTCCTGGGGAAGGAGGAAATTGACACTGAGGGAGTTGGTGGGGTGGTTTGCGTGAGCTTGGTTACAAGAGGAAGGGATTTACTGGTCAGTGGACTGCTTCCGCTGTCACCCAAAGTTTTTGAACTTGTCACTGACTTATTATGAATGCGCTGCAGGTGACGTATAAGGGAGGATGTTCCGAGGTGGTTAACGTCCTTACCCCTAGTTATTACAGCTTGACAAAGGGAACACACGGCTTGACACCTGTTGTCCGCATTTCTGGTGAAATACCTCCACACCGAAGAGCTGATTTTTTTGGTATTTTCACCTGGCATGTCAACGGCCATATTCCTCTCACGGACAACAGGTGTCTCCCCGGGTGCCTGACTTAAACAAACCACCTCACCATCAGAATCCTCCTGGTCAATTTCCTCCCCAGCGCCAGCAACACCCATATCCTCCTCATCCTGGTGTACTTCAACACTGACATCTTCAATCTGACTATCAGGAACTGGACTGCGGGTGCTCCTTCCAGCACTTGCAGGGGGCGTGCAAATGGTGGAAGGCGCATGCTCTTCACGTCCAGTGTTGGGAAGGTCAGGCATCGCAACCGACACAATTGGACTCTCCTTGTGGATTTGGGATTTCGAAGAATGCACAGTTCTTTGCTGTGCTGCTTTTGCCAGCTTGAGTCTTTTCATTTTTCTAGCGAGAGGCTGAGTGCTTCCATCCTCATGTGAAGCTGAACCACTAGCCATGAACATAGGCCAGGGCCTCAGCCGTTCCTTGCCACTCCGTGTCGTAAATGGCATATTGGCAAGTTTACGCTTCTCCTCCGACAATTTTATTTTAGGTTTTGGAGTCCTTTTTTTTCTGATATTTGGTGTTTTGGATTTGACATGCTCTGTACTATGACATTGGGCATCGGCCTTGGCAGACGACGTTGCTGGCATTTCATCGTCTCGGCCATGACTAGTGGCAGCAGCTTCAGCACGAGGTGGAAGTGGATCTTGATCTTTCCCTAATTTTGGAACCTCAACATTTTTGTTCTCCATATTTTAATAGGCACAACTAAAAGGCACCTCAGGTAAACAATGGAGATGGATACTAGTATACAATTATGGACTGCCTGCCGAGTGCAGACACAGAGGTAGCCACAGCCGTGAACTACCGTACTATACTGTGTCTGCTGCTAATATAGACTGGTTGATAAAGAGATGTCTATGTAACTATGTATGTATAAAGAAGAAAGAAAAAAAAACCACGGTTAGGTGGTATACAATTATGGACGGACTGCCTGCCGAGTGCAGACACAGAGGTAGCCACAGCCATGAACTACCGTACTGTACTGTGTCTGCTGCTAATATAGACCGGTTGATAAAGAGATGTCTATGTAACTATGTATGTATAAAGAAGAAAGAAAAAAAAACCACGGTTAGGTGGTATACAATTATGGACGGACTGCCTGCCGAGTGCAGACACAGAGGTAGCCACAGCCGTGAACTACCGTACTGTACTGTGTCTGCTGCTAATATAGACTGGTTGATAAAGAGATGTCTATGTAACTATGTATGTATAAAGAAGAAAGAAAAAAAAAACACGGTTAGGTGGTATACAATTATGGACGGACTGCCTGCCGAGTGCAGACACAGAGGTAGCCACAGCCGTGAACTACCGTACTGTACTGTGTCTGCTGCTAATATAGACTGGTTGATAAAGAGATGTCTATGTAACTATGTATGTATAAAGAAGAAAGAAAAAAAAACCACGGTTAGGTGGTATACAATTATGGACGGACTGCCTGCCGAGTGCAGACACAGAGGTAGCCACAGCCGTGAACTACCGTACTGTACTGTGTCTGCTGCTAATATAGACTGGTTGATAAAGAGATGTCTATGTAACTATGTATGTATAAAGAAGAAAGAAAAAAAAACCACGGTTAGGTGGTATACAATTATGGACGGACTGCCTGCCGAGTGCAGACACAGAGGTAGCCACAGCCGTGAACTACCGTACTGTACTGTGTCTGCTGCTAATATAGACTGGTTGATAAAGAGATGTCGTAGTAGTATGTATGTATAAAGAAGAAAAAAAAACCACGGTTAGGTGGTATACAATTATGGACGGACTGCCTGCCGAGTGCAGACACAGAGGTAGCCACAGCCGTGAACTACCGTACTGTGTCTGCTGCGACTGGATGATAAATGATATAAAAAATATATATATATCACTACTGCAGCCGGACAGGTATATATTATATATTATATAATGACGGACCTGCTGGACACTGTCTGTCAGCAGAATGAGTTTTATTTTTATAGAATAAAAAAAACAACAACACACAAGTGAAGTCACACGACGAGTGTTTAACTTTTTCAGGCAATCACAATATAAGTATACTACTAACTATACTGGTGGTCAGTGTGGTCAGGTCACTGGTCAGTCACACTGGCAGTGGCACTCCTGCAGCAAAAGTGTGCACTGTTTAATTTTAATATAATATTATGTACTCCTGGCTCCTGCTATAACCTATAACTGGCACTGCAGTGCTCCCCAGTCTCCCCCACAATTATAAGCTGTGTGAGCTGAGCAGTCAGACAGATATATAATATATATAGATGATGCAGCACACTGGGCTGAGCCTGAGCAGTGCACACAGATATGGTATGTGACTGAGTCACTGTGTGTATCGCTTTTTTCAGGCAGAGAACGGATATATTAAATAAACTGCACTGTCTGGTGGTCACTCACTATATAATATTATGTACTCCTGGCTCCTGCTATAACCTATAACTGGCACTGCAGTGCTCCCCAGTCTCCCCCACAATTATAAGCTGTGTGAGCTGAGCAGTCAGACAGATATATAATATATATAGATGATGCAGCACACTGGGCTGAGCCTGAGCAGTGCACACAGATATGGTATGTGACTGAGTCACTGTGTGTATCGCTTTTTTCAGGCAGAGAACGGATATATTAAATAAACTGCACTGTCTGGTGGTCACTCACTAGTAAACTCTCTGCACTCTCTACACTTCTACAGTACTCCTCCTAGTCCTAAACTCCAGTAAATCTCTCTCTCTTATAATCTAAATGGAGAGGACGCCAGCCACGTCCTCTCACTATCAATCTCAATGCACGTGTGAAAATGGCGGCGACGCGCGGCTCCTTATATAGAATCCGAGTCTCGCGAGAATCCGACAGCGTCATGATGACGTTCGGGCGCGCTCGGGTTAACCGAGCAAGGCGGGAGGATCCGAGTCTGCTCGGACCCGTGAAAAAAACCATGAAGTTCGGGCGGGTTCGGATTCAGAGAAACCGAACCCGCTCATCTCTACAATATACATGCATATTTATTAAAATTATTTCATTATATTGTGTCACAAAAATGCAGTGCTGTACACAAGTCATCCATATTAGTCCCTGCCCCATAGGAACTTACAGTCTAAATTTACTAACACTATCTGACACACCCACATATTCATATGGAGTTTGTTGCATACATATTTCATTGCACCTGCCCCTGTTGGCATGATACATTCACACTAAAAATATATAATTTTTGCTGACTAATCCAAACCTACAATAAAGGGAGCAATAGTATAATCTAGAGATGAGCGGGTTCGGTTTCTCTGAATCCGAACCCGCACGAACTTCATGTTTTTTTTCACGGGTCCGAGCGACTCGGATCTTCCCGCCTTGCTCGGTTAACCCGAGCGCGCCCGAACGTCATCATGACGCTGTCGGATTCTCGCGAGACTCGGATTCTATATAAGGAGCCGCGCGTCGCCGCCATTTTCACACGTGCATTGAGATTGATAGGGAGAGGACGTGGCTGGCGTCCTCTCCATTTAGATTAGAAGAGAGAGAGAGATTGACCTGATTTACTGGAGCTTAGGAGTACTGTAGAACTGTAGAGAGTGCAGAGTTTACTAGTGACTGACCACAGTGACCACCAGACAGTGCAGTTTTATTTAATATATCCGTTCTCTGCCTGAAAAAACGATACACAGTGACTCAGTCACATACCATATCTGTGTGCACTGCTCAGCCCAGTGTGCTGCATCATCTATGTATATATCTGACTGTGCTCAGCTCACACATCTTATAATTGTGGGGGAGACTGGGGAGCACTGCAGTGCCAGTTATAGGTTATAGCAGGAGCCAGGAGTACATATTATTATTAAAATTAAACAGTGCACACTTTTGCTGCAGGAGTGCCACTGCCAGTGTGACTGACCAGTGACCTGACCACACTGACCACCAGTATAGTTAGTAGTATAGTATACTATATTGTGATTGCCTGAAAAAGTTAAACACTCGTATCTGACTGTGCTCAGCTCACACATCTTATAATTGTGGGGGAGACTGGGGAGCACTGCAGTGCCAGTTATAGGTTATAGCAGGAGCCAGGAGTACATATTATTATTAAAATTAAACAGTGCACACTTTTGCTGCAGGAGTGCCACTGCCAGTGTGACTGACCAGTGACCTGACCACACTGACCACCAGTATAGTTAGTAGTATAGTATACTATATTGTGATTGCCTGAAAAAGTTAAACACTCGTCGTGTGACTTCACTTGTGTGGTGTTTTTTTTTTAATTCTATAAAAAACTCATTCTGCTGACAGACAGTGTCCAGCAGGTCCGTCATTATATAATATATACCTGTCCGGCTGCAGTAGTGATATATATATATTTTTTATATCATTATTTATCATCCAGTCGCAGCAGACACAGTACGGTAGTTCACGGCTGTAGCTACCTCTGTGTCGGCACTCGGCAGTCCGTCCATAATTGTATACCACCTACCCGTGGTTTTTTTTCTTTCTTCTTTATACATACATACTACTACTACATCTCTTTATCAACCAGTCTATATTAGCAGCAGACACAGTACAGTACGGTAGTCCACGGCTGTAGCTACCTCTGTGTCGGCACTCGGCAGTCCGTCCATAATTGTATACCACCTACCCGTGGTTTTTTTTTCTTTCTTCTTTATACATACATACTACTACTACTACATCTCTTTATCAACCAGTCTATATTAGCAGCAGACACAGTACAGTACGGTAGTCCACGGCTGTAGCTACCTCTGTGTCGGCACTGGGCAGTCCGTCCATAATTGTATACCACCTACCCGTGGTTTTTTTTTCTTTCTTCTTTATACATACATACTACTACTACATCTCTTTATCAACCAGTCTATATTAGCAGCAGACACAGTACAGTACGGTAGTCCACGGCTGTAGCTACCTCTGTGTCGGCACTGGGCAGTCCGTCCATAATTGTATACCACCTACCCGTGGTTTTTTTTTCTTTCTTCTTTATACATACATACTACTACTACTACATCTCTTTATCAACCAGTCTATATTAGCAGCAGACACAGTACAGTACGGTAGTCCACGGCTGTAGCTACCTCTGTGTCGGCACTGGGCAGTCCGTCCATAATTGTATACCACCTACCCGTGGTTTTTTTTTCTTTCTTCTTTTTACATACATACTACTACTACATCTCTTTATCAACCAGTCTATATTAGCAGCAGACACAGTACAGTACGGTAGTCCACGGCTGTAGCTACCTCTGTGTCGGCACTGGGCAGTCCGTCCATAATTGTATACCACCTACCCGTGGTTTTTTTTTCTTTCTTCTTTATACATACATACTACTACTACATCTCTTTATCAACCAGTCTATATTAGCAGCAGACACAGTACAGTACGGTAGTCCACGGCTGTAGCTACCTCTGTGTCGGCACTCGGCAGTCCGTCCATAATTGTATACCACCTACCCGTGGTTTTTTTTTCTTTCTTCTTTATACATACATACTACTACTACATCTCTTTATCAACCAGTCTATATTAGCAGCAGACACAGTACAGTACGGTAGTCCACGGCTGTAGCTACCTCTGTGTCGGCACTCGGCAGTCCATCCATAATTGTATACTAGTATCCATCCATCTCCATTGTTTACCTGAGGTGCCTTTTAGTTGTGCACATTAAAATATGGAGAACAAAAATGTTGAGGTTCCAAAATTAGGGAAAGATCAAGATCCACTTCCACCTCGTGCTGAAGCTGCTGCCACTAGTCATGGCCGAGACGATGAAATGCCAGCAACGTCGTCTGCCAAGGCCGATGCCCAATGTCATAGTACAAAGCATGTCAAATCCAAAACACCAAATATCAGTAAAAAAAGGACTCCAAAACCTAAAATAAAATTGTCGGAGGAGAAGCGTAAACTTGCCAATATGCCATTTACCACACGGAGTGGCAAGGAACGGCTGAGGCCCTGGCCTATGTTCATGGCTAGTGGTTCAGCTTCACATGAGGATGGAGGCACTCAGCCTCTCGCTAGAAAAATGAAAAGACTCAAGCTGGCAAAAGCAGTAGCACCGCAAAGAACTGTGCGTTCTTCGAAATCCCAAATCCACAAGGAGAGTCCAATTGTGTCGGTTGCGATGCCTGACCTTCCCAACACTGGACGTGAAGAGCATGCGCCTTCCACCATTTGCACGCCCCCTGCAAGTGCTGGAAGGAGCACCCGCAGTCCAGTTCCTGATAGTCAGATTGAAGATGTCAGTGTTGAAGTACACCAGGATGAGGAGGATATGGGTGTTGCTGGCGCTGGGGAGGAAATTGACCAGGAGGATTCTGATGGTGAGGTGGTTTGTTTAAGTCAGGCACCCGGGGAGACACCTGTTGTCCGTGGGAGGAATAGGGCCGTTGACATGCCTGGTGAAAATACCAAAAAAATCAGCTCTTCGGTGTGGAAGTATTTCACCAGAAATGCGGACAACAGGTGTCAAGCCGTGTGTTCCCTTTGTCAAGCTGTAATAAGTAGGGGTAAGGACGTTAACCACCTCGGAACATCCTCCCTTATACGTCACCTGCAGCGCATTCATAATAAGTCAGTGACAAGTTCAAAAACTTGGGCCGACAGCGGAAGCAGTCCACTGACCAGTAAATCCCTTCCTCTTGTAACCAAGCTCACGCAAACCACCCCACCAACTCCCTCAGTGTCAATTTCCTCCTTCCCCAGGAATGCCAATAGTCCTGCAGGCCATGTCACTGGCAATTCTGACGAGTCCTCTCCTGCCTGGGATTCCTCCGATGCATCCTTGCGTGTAACGCCTACTGCTGCTGGCGCTGCTGTTGTTGCTGCTGGGAGTCGATGGTCATCCCAGAGGGGAAGTCGTAAGCCCACTTGTACTACTTCCAGTAAGCAATTGACTGTCCAACAGTCCTTTGCGAGGAAGATGAAATATCACAGCAGTCATCCTGTTGCAAAGCGGATAACTGAGTCCTTGACAACTATGTTGGTGTTAGACGTGCGTCCGGTATCCGCCGTTAGTTCACAGGGAACTAGACAATTTATTGAGGCAGTGTGCCCCCGTTACCAAATACCATCTAGGTTCCACTTCTGTAGGCAGGCGATACCGAGAATGTACACGGACGTCAGAAAAAGACTCACCAGTGTCCTAAAAAATGCAGTTGTACCCAATGTCCACTTAACCACGGACATGTGGACAAGTGGAGCAGGGCAGGGTCAGGACTATATGACTGTGACAGCCCACTGGGTAGATGTATGGACTCCCGCCGCAAGAACAGCAGCGGCGGCACCAGTAGCAGCATCTCGCAAACGCCAACTCTTTCCTAGGCAGGCTACGCTTTGTATCACCGCTTTCCAGAATACGCACACAGCTGAAAACCTCTTACGGCAACTGAGGAAGATCATCGCAGAATGGCTTACCCCAATTGGACTCTCCTGTGGATTTGTGGCATCGGACAACGCCAGCAATATTGTGTGTGCATTAAATATGGGCAAATTCCAGCACGTCCCATGTTTTGCACATACCTTGAATTTGGTGGTGCAGAATTTTAAAAAAAACGACAGGGGCGTGCAAGAGATGCTGTCGGTGGCCAGAAGAATTGCGGGACACTTTCGGCGTACAGGCACCACGTACAGAAGACTGGAGCACCACCAAAAACTACTGAACCTGCCCTGCCATCATCTGAAGCAAGAAGTGGTAACGAGGTGGAATTCAACCCTCTATATGCTTCAGAGGTTGGAGGAGCAGCAAAAGGCCATTCAAGCCTATACAATTGAGCACGATATAGGAGGTGGAATGCACCTGTCTCAAGTGCAGTGGAGAATGATTTCAACGTTGTGCAAGGTTCTGATGCCCTTTGAACTTGCCACACGTGAAGTCAGTTCAGACACTGCCAGCCTGAGTCAGGTCATTCCCCTCATCAGGCTTTTGCAGAAGAAGCTGGAGGCATTGAAGAAGGAGCTAAAAGGGAGCGATTCCGCTAGGCATGTGGGACTTGTGGATGCAGCCCTTAATTCGCTTAACAAGGATTCACGGGTGGTCAATCTGTTGAAATCAGAGCACTACATTTTGGCCACCGTGCTCGATCCTAGATTTAAAACCTACCTTGGATCTCTCTTTCCGGCAGACACAAGTCTGCTGGGGTGCAAAGACCTGCTGGTGACAAAATTGTCAAGTCAAGCGGAACGCGACCTGTCAACATCTCCTCCTTCACATTCTCCCGCAACTGGGGGTGCGAGGAAAAGGCTCCGAATTCCGAGCCCACCCGCTGGCGGTGATGCAGGGCAGTCTGGAGCGACTGCTGATGCTGACATCTGGTCCGGACTGAAGGACCTGACAACGATTACGGACATGTCGTCTACTGTCACTGCATATGATTCTCTCAACATTGAAAGAATGGTGGAGGATTATATGAGTGACCGCATCCAAGTAGGCACGTCACACAGTCCGTACTTATACTGGCAGGAAAAAGAGGCAATTTGGAGGCCCTTGCACAAACTGGCTTTATTCTACCTAAGTTGCCCTCCCACAAGTGTGTGCTCCGAAAGAGTGTTTAGTGCCGCCGCTCACCTTGTCAGCAATCGGCGTACGAGGTTACATCCAGAAAATGTGGAGAAGATGATGTTCATTAAAATGAATTATAATCAATTCCTCCGCGGAGACATTGACCAGCAGCAATTGCCTCCACAAAGTACACAGGGAGCTGAGATGGTGGATTCCAGTGGGGACGAATTGATAATCTGTGAGGAGGGGGATGTACACGGTGATATATCGGAGGATGATGATGAGGTGGACATCTTGCCTCTGTAGAGCCAGTTTGTGCAAGGAGAGATTAATTGCTTCTTTTTTGGTGGGGGTCCAAACCAACCCGTCATATCAGTCACAGTCGTGTGGCAGACCCTGTCACTGAAATGATGGGTTGGTTAAAGTGTGCATGTCCTGTTTATACAACATAAGGGTGGGTGGGAGGGCCCAAGGACAATTCCATCTTGCACCTCTTTTTTCTTTTATTTTTCTTTGCGTCATGTGCTGTTTGGGGAGGGTTTTTTGGAAGGGACATCCTGCGTGACACTGCAGTGCCACTCCTAGATGGGCCCGGTGTTTGTGTCGGCCACTAGGGTCGCTAATCTTACTCACACAGCTACCTCATTGCGCCTCTTTTTTTCTTTGCGTCATGTGCTGTTTGGGGAGGGTTTTTTGGAAGGGACATCCTGCGTGACACTGCAGTGCCACTCCTAGATGGGCCAGGTGTTTGTGTCGGGCACTTGGGTCGCTGAGCTTAGTCACACAGCTACCTCATTGCACCTTTTTTTCTTTGCGTCATGTGCTGTTTGGGGAGTGTTTTTTGGAAGGGCCATCCTGCGTGACACTGCAGTGCCACTCCTAGATGGGCCAGGTGTTTGTGTCGGCCACTAGGGTCGCTTAGCTTAGTCATCCAGCGAACTCGGTGCAAATTTTAGGACTAAAAATAATATTGTGAGGTGTGAGGTATTCAGAATAGACTGAAAATGAGTGGAAATTATGGTTTTTGAGGTTAATAATAATATGGGATCAAAATGACCCCCAAATTCTATGATTTAAGCTGTTTTTTAGGGTTTTTTGAAAAAAACACCCGAATCCAAAACACACCCGAATCCGACAAAAAAAATTCGGTGAGGTTTTGCCAAAACGCGGTCGAACCCAAAACACGGCCGCGGAACCGAACCCAAAACCAAAACACAAAACCCGAAAAATTTCAGGCGCTCATCTCTAGTATTTTTACAGTCCCTGAAACACCGTCGGTTGCAGCCTCAATGACGATATCAGGTCCCTACATCCCCATTAGTTCCTGTGACCCTAGCAGTTAGGTCCCAGGATTAGTGTTAATTCCAGCATCTCCGGTGGTTTCAGGTCCATGTATCCCTGGAGGTGTCAGCATCCACTGAGAATTCAGGCCCCTGCAGTCCCAGTGGGCTGGGAAAACAAGTATTCACACACACACACACACACACACACACACACACACACACACACACACACACTGGATTTACTAGGCTGCACTATTTGTTTTTTTTAGAAATTCTTTATTTTCAGTATTTGTGACAGAACAAAAAGAATCATGGAAAAACACATATAGTATGGTGATACAAAAAATCTTTAGATAGTAACCGAAAGCAAAACAGATTTTAACATACATGTTCCTGTGATCGGTATAAACTTAAGCCTCAACAAAAGAAAATAGTATACCCATATGGTAAAAGGCATCAGACGATTCATTGTTCCAAAAGAAAGAAAGGAAAAGAGAAGCAGAAGAACACAGAACGATAAAGACAGGGAAAAAGGAAAAAGAAAGGTTAGAGTAAAAGAAAGAAGGGTATTCATCCGAACTAGGCCGCAGTAATTTTACAGTTCCTGAACCCAATCGGTTCTAGCCTCAGCGATATCAGGTCCTTGCATCTCTAGTGGTTCCAGCATCCCCTGCGATTTTAGGTCCCAGCATTCGTGTTGTTCCAGAATCTGCAGTGGATCACACAGGATTTAATAGGCCACAGCATTTTTACAGTCCCAGGATCCCTGTCGGTTCCAGCCTCAACAGCTATATCAGGTCTCTGCATCCCCATCAGGTTCCTGCGACTCCAGCAGTTAGGTCCCAGCATTCGTCTTGGTTTCAGCATCCACGGTGAATTCAGATCCCAGCAGTCCCATTGAGCCTAGCACACAAGCATTCACAAACACACAAAGGATTTACTAGGCCGCAGTATTTTTACAGTCCCTGAAACACCGTCGGTTGCAGCCTCAATGACGATATCAGGTCCCTGCATCCCCATTAGTTCCTGTGACCCTAGCAGTTAGGTCCCAGGATTAGTGTTAATTCCAGCATCTCCGGTGGTTTCAGGTCCATGTATCCCTGGAGGTGTCAGCATCCACTGAGAATTCAGGCCCCTGCAGTCCCATTGGGCTGGGAAAACAAGTATTCACACACACACACACACACACACACACACACACACACACACACACACACACACACACACACACACACAGTGGATTTACTAGGCTGCACTATTTGTTTTTTTTAGAAATTCTATATTTTCAGTATTTGTGACAGAACAAAAAGAATCATGGTAAAACACATATAGTATGGTGATACAAAAAATCTTTAGATAGTAACCGAAAGCAAAACAGATTTTAACATACATGTTCCTGTGATCGGTATAAACTTAAGCCTCAACAACAGAAAATAGTATACCCATGTGGTAAAAGGCATCAGACGATTCATTGTTGCAAAATAAAGAAAGGAAAAGAGAAGCAGAAGACCACAGAAAAAAAGAAGATAGGGAAAAAGGAAAAAGAAAGGTTAGAGTAAAAAGAAAGAAGGGTATTCATCTGTACTAGGCTGCAGTATTTTTACAGTTTCTGGACCCCATCAGTTCTAGCCCCATCAGCAATATCAGGTCCTTGCATCTCTAGCAGTTCCAGCATCCCCAGCAATCTTAGGTCCCAGCATTTGTGTTGGTTCCAGCATCTGCGGTGGATCCGGGTCCCTGTATCCTTGGCAGTTTCAGCATCCACGGTGAATTCAGACCCATGCATTCCTAACACACAACACAAGCAAATAGGGCCTAACACACAAGCATTCATACACACACACACACACACACACACACACACACACACACACACACACACACACACACACACTGGATTTTCCAAGCCATAGTTTCTTGCAGTCCCTGGATCCTCAGTAATTCCAGCAACTACAATGATTGTAGGGTCTTGCATCCCCATCAGCTCTAACACTGAAGAATTAGGACCGCCTAACACACAAGCTTTCACACACACGCTCAGGTAGATTTACTAAGCCACAGTTGTTTGCAGTTCCTGCATTCCCAGCAGTTTCCGCATCCATGGCAATTTAATGTCCCTGCATCCCTAGCAGTCCCAGTATCCATGATGATTCCAGGTCCCTGCATCCTCAACGGTTCCAACATCCATGGTAATAGGTTGCTGCATCTCCAGTGATCCCAGCATCTCCTACGGTTCCAGGTCCCAGCATCCACAGTGGTCCCAGCATCTGCGTCACTAAGTCTATTATTTACACTTAATTTCAACAAAAGTAGGTGAAAATTATTAGTTTCACCTACTTTTCTAGAAAACAAATATCGTAGCCATTCATTAAAAGGGTAATGCAGTAGATATCACAGATATCTCCTGCTCACAGTTCACTCCCCATCTGGCCCGCCCTCCCCATACAATAGTAGGAGGACCTAAACTTATCAAATTCTGAAAATACTGTAAGGAAAAGAGTCTACAACAAACATACATATTTTATAAATATACATGTACATCAGGAATATATTATCACGCCTCTACAGGTCTAGAACTTATGTCTAGCCTGAGAATTATCAGTAATTAATAATAATATTAATTACCTGTCTTGTGTCTTCTACTCCTGTGGTTCTGCTGTATCTTCAGTATAAGCTGTTTAGCAGAGATGACCTCACAGAAGTCCAGAGATGAAATTTGCTTTGGTCTTCCAACTCACATTTTCAACCATGGAGAAGGCCCACCTGAAAAATTTAGAGACGTGATAATATGTTCCCAATATACATGCATATTTATTAAAATTATTTCATTATATTGTGTCACAAAAATGCAGTGCTGTACACAAGTCATCCATATTAGTCCCTGCCCCATAGGAACTTACAGTCTAAATTTACTAACACTATCTGACACACACACACACACACACACACACACACACACACACACACACCCACATATTCATATGGAGTTTGTTGCATACATATTTCATTGCACCTGTCCCTGTTGGCATGATACATTCACACTAAAAAGATAGAATTTTTGCTGACTAATCCAAACCTACAATAAAGGGAGCAATAGTATAATCACAAATAGCATTTCCGACACCAATTTATACAATGCTGTACCAAGAGTATGTAATTCACACTAGTCCCTGCTCCGTTAGAGCATACACTATAAAATTCTTAACACACAAGCGCTCACAAACACACTCAGGTCAATATACTAGGCTGCAAATTTTTGGCAGTCCCTGGATCCCCGGTGGTTCTAGCCTCATCAGCAATATCAGATCCCTGCATGCCCAGCGGTTCCAGCATCCCCTGCTATTTTAGGTTCCAGCATTCGTGTTGGTTCCAGCATCTGCAGTGGATCCGGGTCCATGCATCCCCGGAGGTTTTGGCATCAACGGTGAATTCAAACCCCTGCAGTCCTATTGGGCCTAGCACACAAGCATTCACAAACACACACAGGATTTACTAGGCCGCAGTATTTTTACAGTCCCTGGATCCCTATTGGTCGCAAGCCTCAACAGCGATATCAGGTCCCTGCATCCCCATCAGGTTCCTGCGACTCCAGCGGTTAGGTCCCAGCATTAGTGTTAATTCCAGCATCTCTGGTGGTTCCAGGTCCATGTATCCCTGGAGGTTTCAGCATCCACTGAGAATTCAGGCCCCTGTAGTCCCATTGGGCCGTGCAAACAAGTATTCATACACACACACACACACACAAACACACACACAAACTCACACACACACACACACACACACACACACACACACAGTGGATTTACTAGGCGCAGTATTTTTTTTTTAGATAAATTCTTTATTTTCAGTATTTGTCATAGAACAAAAAGAATCATGGAAAAACACATACAGTATGGTGATACAAAAAAATCTTTTTAGATAGTAACCGAAAGCAAAACAGACTTTAACATACATGTTCCTGTGATTGGTATAAACTTAAGCCTCAACAAAAGAAAATAGTATACCCATATGGTAAAAGGCATCAGACGATTCATTGTTCCAAAAGAAAGAAAGGAAAAGAGAAGCAGAAGAACACAGAACGATAAAGACAGGCAAAAAGGAAAAAGAAAGAGTAGAGTAAAAGAAAGAAGGGTATTCATCCGAACTAGGCCGCAGTAATTTTACAGTTCCTGAACCCCATCGGTTCTAGCCTCAACAGCGATATCAGGTCCTTGCATCTCTAGTGGTTCCAGCATCCCCTGCGATTTTAGGTCCCAGCATTCGTGTTGTTCCAGGTGGTTCCAGGTCCATGTATCCCCAGGAGGTTTCAGCATCCACTGTGAATTCAGACCCCTGCAGTCCCATCGGGCCTAGCACACAAGCATAAACACACACAGACTCTGGATTTACTAGGCTGTAGTATTTTTACAGTCTCTGGATCCCCGTTGGTTCTAGCCTCAACAGCGATATCAGGTCCCTGCATCCCCAGCGGTTACAGCATCCCCTGGAATTTTAGGTCCCAGTATTAGTGTTGGGTCCAGCATCTGCGGTGGATCTGGGCCATGTATCCCTGGAGGTTTCAACATCAATGGTGAATTCTGACCCCTGCAGTGCCATTGGGCCTAGCACAAAAGCATTCACAAACACACACAGGATTTAATAGGCCACAGCATTTTTACAGTCCCTGGATCCCTGTCGGTTCCAGCCTCAACAGCGATATCAGGTCCCTGCATCCCCATCAGTTTCCTGCGACTCCAGCGGTTAGGTCCCAGTATTCGTGTTAATCCAGCATCTCTGGTGGTTCCAGGTCCATGTATCCCTGGAGGTTTCAGCATCCACTGAGAATTCAGGCCCCTGTAGTCCCATTGGGCCGAGCAAACAAGTATTCATACACACACACACACACACAAACTCACACACACACACACACACACACACACACACACACACAGTGGATTTACTAGGCGCAGTATTTTTTTTTTAGATAAATTCTTTATTTTCAGTATTTGTCATAGAACAAAAAGAATCATGGCAAAACACATACAGTATGGTGATACAAAAAAATCTTTTTAGATAGTAACCGAAAGCAAAACAGACTTTAACATACATGTTCCTGTGATTGGTATAGACTTAAGCCTCAACAAAAGAAAATAGTATACCCATATGGTAAAAGGCATCAGACGATTCATTGTTCCAAAAGAAAGAAAGGAAAAGAGAAGCAGAAGAACACAGAACGATAAAGACAAGGAAAAAGGAAAAAGAAAGAGTAGAGTAAAAGAAAGAAGGGTATTCATCCGAACTAGAGATGAGCGGGTTCGGTTCCTCGGAATCCGAACCCCCCCGAACTTCAGCCTTTTTACACGGGTCCGAGGCAGACTCGGATCTTCCCGCCTTGCTCGGTTAACCCGAGCGCGCCCGAACGTCATCATCCCGCTGTCGGATTCTCGCGAGGCTCGTATTCTATCCCGAGACTCGGATTCTATATAAGGAGCCGCGCGTCGCCGCCATTTTCACACGTGCATTGAGATTGATAGGGAGAGGACGTGGCTGGCGTCCTCTCCGTTAGAATAGATAGAGACACTTGAGTTGATTTACTACTAACTTAGTAATTTTGGGGAGCATTAGGAGTACTCAGAGTGCAGAGTTTTGCTGATAGTTACTAGTGACCACCACCAGTTTTATTTATTATTTAATATAATCCGTTCTCTGCCTGGAAAAAAACGATACACAGTCACATTCCATATCTGTGCTCAGCCTCAGTGTGCTGCATGATAATATCATCTATGTATATCTGACTGTGCTGAGTGCTCACTGCTCACACAGCTGAATTGTGGGGGAGACTGGGGTGCAGTTATAGCAGGAGTACAGTGCACACTTTTGCTGCCAGTGTGACTGACCAGTGACCACCAGTATATTGTCTGCCTGAAAAAGTTAAACACTCCTGTGGTGTTTTTTTTATTTATTCTATAAACGCATTCTGCTGACAGTGTCCAGCAGGTCCGTCATTCATTATATTATATAAATATTTACCTGCAGTAGTGTTATATTTTTTTTGTTCATCTCTATCATCTTTATCATCTCTATATTAGCAGACGCAGTACGGTAGTCCACGGCTGTGGCTACCGCTGTGTCGTCAGTGCTCGTCCATAATTGTATACCTACCTGTGGTGGGGTTTATTTTTCTATCTTCTTCATACTAGTAGTTTAGGAGTCTGCTGACAGTGTCCAGCAGGTCCGTCATTATATTATATATACCTGCAGTAGTGATATATATATATATTTTATATCATTATCATCTCTATACTAGCAGACGCAGTACGGTAGTCCACGGCTGTAGCTACCTCTGTGTCGTCAGTGCTCGTCCATAATTGTATACCTACCTGTGGTGGGGTTTTTTTTTTCTATCTTCTTCATACTAGTAGTTTAGGAGTCTGCTGACAGTGTCCAGCAGGTCCGTCATTATATTATATATACCTGCAGTAGTGATATATATATATTTTTTATATCATTATCATCTCTATACTAGCAGACGCAGTACGGTAGTCCACGGCTGTAGCTACCTCTGTGTCGTCAGTGCTCGTCCATAATTGTATACCTACCTGTGGTGGGGTTTTTTTTTCTATCTTCTTCATACTAGTAGTTTAGGAGTCTGCTGACAGTGTCCAGCAGGTCCGTCATTATATTATATATACCTGCAGTAGTGATATATATATTTTTTTTATATCATTATCATCTCTATACTAGCAGACGCAGTACGGTAGTCCACGGCTGTAGCTACCTCTGTGTCGTCAGTCACTCGTCATCCATATGTATACTAGTATCCATCCATCTCCATTGTTTACCTGAGGTGCCTTTTAGTTGTGCCTATTAAAATATGGAGAACAAAAATGTTGAGGTTCCAAAAATAGGGAAAGATCAAGATCCACTTCCACCCCGTGCTGAAGCTGCTGCCACTAGTCATGGCCGAGACGATGAAATTCCATCAACGTCGTCTGCCAAGGCCGATGCCCAATGTCATAGTACAGAGCATGTAAAATCCAAAACACAAAATATCAGTAAAAAAAGGCCTCAAAAATCTAAAATAAAATCGTCGGAGGAGAAGCGTAAACTTGCCAATATGCCATTTACCACACGGAGTGGCAAGGAACGGCTGAGGCCCTGGCCTATGTTCATGGCTAGTGGTTCAGCTTCACATGAGGATGGAAGCACTCAGCCTCTCGCTAGAAAAATGAAAAGACTTAAGCTGGCAAAAGCACAGCAAAGAACTGTGCGTTCTTCGAAATCACAAATCCACAAGGAGAGTCCAATTGTGTCGGTTGCGATGCCTGAACTTCCCAACACTGGACGTGAAGAGCATGCGCCTTCCACCATTTGCACGCCCCCTGCAAGTGCTGGAAGGAGCACCCACAGTCCAGTTCTTGATAGTCAGATTGAAGATGTCAGTGTTGAAGTACACCAGGATGAGGAGGATATGGGTGTTGCTGGCGCTGGGGAGGAAATTGACAAGGAGGATTCTGATGGTGAGGTGGTTTGTTTAAGTCAGGCACCCGGGGAGACACCTGTTGTCCGTGGGAGGAATATGGCCATTGACATGCCTGGTGAAAATACCAAAAAAATCAGCTCTTCGGTATGGAAGTATTTCAACAGAAATGCGGACAACAGGTGTCAAGCCGTGTGTTGCCTTTGTCAAGCTGTAATAAGTAGGGGTAAGGACGTTAACCACCTCGGAACATCCTCCCTTATACGTCACCTGCAGCGCATTCATCATAAGTCAGTGACAAGTTCAAAAACTTTGGGCGACAGCGGAAGCAGTCCACTGACCAGTAAATCCCTTCCTCTTGTAACCAAGCTCACGCAAACCACCCCACCAACTCCCTCAGTGTCAATTTCCTCCTTCCCCTGGAATGCCAATAGTCCTGCAGGCCATGTCACTGGCAATTCTGACGAGTCCTCTCCTGCCTGGGATTCCTCCGATGCATCCTTGCGTGTAACGCCTACTGCTGCTGGCGCTGCTGTTGTTGCTGCTGGGAGTCGATGGTCATCCCAGAGGGGAAGTCGTAAGACGACTTTTACTACTTCCACCAAGCAATTGACTGTCCAACAGTCCTTTGCGAGGAAGATGAAATATCACAGCAGTCATCCTGCTGCAAAGCGGATAACTGAGGCCTTGGCATCCTGGGCGGTGAGAAACGTGGTTCCGGTATCCACCGTTAATTCACAAGCAACTACAAACTTGATTGAGGTACTGTGTCCCCGGTACCAAATACCATCTAGGTTCCATTTCTCTAGGCAGGCGATACCGAAAATGTACACAGACCTCAGAAAAAGACTCACCAGTGTCCTAAAAAATGCAGTTGTACCCAATGTCCACTTAACCACGGACATGTGGACAAGTGGAGCAGGGCAGACTCAGGACTATATGACTGTGACAGCCCACTGGGTAGATGTATTGACTCCCGCCGCAAGAACAGCAGCGGCGGCACCAGTAGCAGCATCTCGCAAACGCCAACTCTTTCCTAGGCAGGCTACGCTTTGTATCACCGCTTTCCAGAATACGCATACAGCTGAAAACCTCTTACGGCAACTGAGGAAGATCATCGCAGAATGGCTTACCCCAATTGGACTCTCCTGTGGATTTGTGGCATCGGACAACGCCAGCAATATTGTGTGTGCATTAAATCTGGGCAAATTCCAGCACGTCCCATGTTTTACACATACATTGAATTTGGTGGTGCAGAATTATTTAAAAAACGACACGGGCGTGCAAGAGATGCTGTCGGTGGCCAGAAGAATTGCGGGACACTTTCGGCGTACAGGCACCACGTACAGAAGACTGGAGCAACACCAAAAACGCCTGAACCTGCCCTGCCATCATCTGAAGCAAGAAGTGGTAACGAGGTGGAATTCAACCCTCTATATGCTTCAGAGGTTGGAGGAGCAGCAAAAGGCCATTCAAGCCTATACAACTGACCACGATATAGGAGGTGGAATGCACCTGTCTCAAGCGCAGTGGAGAATGATTTCAACGTTGTGCAAGGTTCTGCAACCTTTTGAACTTGCCACACGTGAAGTCAGTTCAGACACTGCCAGCCTGAGTCAGGTCATTCCCCTCATCAGGCTTTTGCAGAAGAAGCTGGAGACATTGAAGGAGGAGCTAACACTGAGCGATTCCGCTAGGCATGTGGGACTTGTGGATGGAGCCCTTAATTCGCTTAACAAGGATTCACGAGTGGTCAATCTGTTGAAATCAGAGCACTACATTTTGGCCACCGTGCTCGATCCTAGATTTAAAACCTACCTTGGATCTCTCTTTCTGGCAGACACAAGTCTGCAGGGGTTCAAAGAACTGCTGGTGAGAAAATTGTCAAGTCAAGCGGAACGCGACCTGTCAACATCTCCTCCTTCACATTCTCCCGCAACTGGGGGTGCGAGGAAAAGGCTCAGAATTCCGAGCCCACCCGCTGGCGGTGATGCAGGGCAGTCTGGAGCGACTGCTGATGCTGACATCTGGTCCGGACTGAAGGACCTGCCAACGATTACGGACATGTCGTCTACTGGCACTGCATATGATTCTCTCTCCATTGAAAGAATGGTGGAGGATTATATGAGTGACCGCATCCAAGTAGGCACGTCAGACAGTCCGTACGTATACTGGCAGGAAAAAGAGGCAATTTGGAGGCCCTTGCACAAACTGGCTATATTCTACCTAAGTTGCCCTCCCACAAGTGTGTACTCCGAAAGAGTGTTTAGTGCCGCCGCTCACCTTGTCAGCAATCGGCGTACGAGGTTACTTCCAGAAAATGTGGAGAAGATGATGTTCATTAAAATGAATTATAATCAATTCCTCCATGGAGACATTGACCAGCAGCAATTGCCTCCACAAAGTACACAGGGAGCTGTGATGGTGGATTCCAGTGGGGACGAATTGATAATCTGTGAGGAGGGGGATGTACACGGTGATGAATCGGAGGATGATGATGAGGTGGACATCTTGCCTCTGTAGAGCCAGTTTGTGCAAGGAGAGATTAATTGCTTCTTTTTTGGTGGGGGTCCAAACCAACCCGTCATTTCAGTCACAGTCGTGTGGCAGACCCTGTCACTGAAATGATGGGTTGGTTAAAGTGTGCATGTCCTGTTTATACAACATAAGGGTGGGTGGGAGGGCCCAAGGACAATTCCATCTTGCACCTCTTTTTTCTTTCATTTTTCTTTGCGTCATGTGCTGTTTGGGGAGTGTTTTTTGGAAGGGCCATCCTGCGTGACACTGCAGTGCCACTCCTAGATGGGCCAGGTGTTTGTGTCGGCCACTTGGGTCGCTGAGCTTAGTCATCCAGCAACCTCGGTGCAAATTTTAGGACTAAAAATAATATTGTGAGGTGTGAGGTGTTCAGAATAGACTGAAAATGAGTGGAAATTATGGTTATTGAGGTTAATAATACTTTGGGATCAAAATGACCCCCAAATTCTATGATTTAAGCTGTTTTTTAGGGTTTTTTGAAAAAAAACACCCGAATCCAAAACACACCCGAATCCGACAAAAAAAATTCGGTGAGGTTTTGCCAAAACGCGTTCGAACCCAAAACACGGCCACGGAACCGAACCCAAAACCAAAACACAAAACCCGAAAAATTTCCGGTGCACATCTCTAATCCGAACTAGGCCGCAGTAATTTTACAGTTCCTGAACCCCATCGGTTCTAGCCTCAACAGCGATATCAGGTCCTTGCATCTCTAGTGGTTCCAGCATCCCCTGCGATTTTAGGTCCCAGCATTCGTGTTGTTCCAGAATCTGCAGTGGTTTCAGGTAGAGATGAGCGGGTTCGGTTCCTCGGAATCCGAACCCGCCCGAACTTCAGGTTTTTTTTACACGGGGCCGAGCAACTCGGATCTTCCCGCCTTGCTCGGTTAACCCGAGCGCGCCCGAACGTCATCATCCCGCTGTCGGATTCTCGCGAGGCTCGTATTCTATCGCGAGACTCGGATTCTATATAAGGAGCCGCGCGTCGCCGCCATTTTCACACGTGCATTGAGATTGATAGGGAGAGGACGTGGCTGGCGTCCTCTCCGTTTAGACTAGAGTACTAGAGAGAGACACAAATTTTGGGGAGCATATTATTAGGAGGAGTACTACTTGCTGCTGATAGTGTGACCAGTGACCACCAGTTTAATTAATCCGTTCTCTGCCTGAAAAAAAACGATACACAGTGTGACACAGTCACATACCATATCTGTGCTCAGCCCAGTGTGCTCAGTGTGCTGCATCATATGTAATACTGTATATCATTATCTGACTGTGCTGAGTGCTCACTGCTCACACAGCTTAATTGTGGGGGAGACTGGGGAGCAGTTATAGCAGGAGTACATATTTTAAGTACAGTGCACACTTTTGCTGCCAGAGTGCCACTGCCAGTGTGACTGACCAGTGACCACTGACCACCAGTATTGTGATTGTCTGCTGACCACCAGTATAATTGTGATTGTCTGCCTGAAAAAGTTAAACACTCGTCGTGTGGTGTTTTTATAAACGCATTCTGCAGACAGTGTCCAGCAGGTCCGTCATTACATAATATATGACGGACCTAGTATATATCACACTAGTACCTGTCCGGCTGCAGTACTAGTGTGATATATATATATATTTTAATTTTATCTCATTATCATCCAGTCTATATTAGCAGCAGACACAGTACGGTAGTCCACGGCTGTAGCTACCTCTGTGTCGGCAGTCGCTCGTCCATCCATAATTGTATACCACCTACCCGTGGTTTTTTTTTCTTTCTATCTTCTTGATACTAGTAGCTTACTTTAGAAGTCTGCAGTGCTGAGTCTGACAGACAGTGTCCAGCAGGTCCGTCATTACATAATATATACCTGTCCGGCTGCAGTACTAGTGTGATATATATATATATATTTTCATTTTATCTCATTATCATCCAGTCTATATTAGCAGCAGACACAGTACGGTAGTCCACGGCTGTAGCTACCTCTGTGTCGGCAGTCGCTCGTCCATCCATAATTGTATACCACCTACCGGTGGTTTTGTTTTTTTTCTATCTTCTTGATACTAGTAGCTTACTTTAGGAGTCTGCAGTGCTGACAGACAGTGTCCAGCAGGTCCGTCATTACATAATATATACCTGTCCGGCTGCAGTACTAGTGTGATATATATATATATTTTAATTTTATCTCATTATCATCCAGTCTATATTAGCAGCAGACACAGTACGGTAGTCCACGGCTGTAGCTACCTCTGTGTCGGCAGTCGCTCGTCCATCCATAATTGTATACCACCTATCCGTGGTTTTTTTTTTTTCTATCTTCTTGATACTAGTAGCTTACTTTAGGAGTCTGCAGTGCTGAGTCTGACAGACAGTGTCCAGCAGGTCCGTCATTACATAATATATACCTGTCCGGCTGCAGTACTAGTGTGATATATATATATATTTTAATTTTATCTCATTATCATCCAGTCTATATTAGCAGCAGACACAGTACGGTAGTCCACGGCTGTAGCTACTTCTGTGTCGGCAGTCGCTCGTCCATCCAGAATTGTATACCACCTACCCGTGGTTTTTTTTTTTTCTATCTTCTTGATACTAGTAGCTTACTTTAGGAGTCTGCAGTGCTGACAGACAGTGTCCAGCAGGTCCGTCATTACATAATATATACCTGTCCGGCTGCAGTACTAGTGTGATATATATATATATTTTAATTTTATCTCATTATCATCCAGTCTATATTAGCAGCAGACACAGTACGGTAGTCCATGGCTGTAGCTACCTCTGTGTCGGCAGTCGCTCGTCCATCCATAATTGTATACCACCTACCCGTGGTTTTTTTTTTTCTATCTTCTTGATACTAGTAGCTTACTTTAGGAGTCTGCAGTGCTGAGTCTGACAGACAGTGCTCGATCCTAGATTTAAAACCTACCTTGGATCTCTCTTTCCGGCACACACAAGTCTGCTGGGGTTCAAAGACCTGCTGGTGAGAAAATTGTCAAGTCAAGCGAAACGCGACCTGTCAACATCTCCTCCTTCACATTCTCCCGCAACTGGGGGTGCGAGGAAAAGGCTCAGAATTCCGAGCCCACCCGCTGGCGGTGATGCAGGGCAGTCTGGAGCGACTGCTGATGCTGACATCTGGTCCGGACTGAAGGACCTGACAACGATTACGGACATGTCGTCTACTGGCACTGCATATGATTCTCTCCCCATTGAAAGAATGGTGGAGGATAATATGAGTGACCGCATCCAAGTAGGCACGTCAGACAGTCCGTACTTATACTGGCAGGAAAAAGAGGCAATTTGGAGGCCCTTGCACAAACTGGCTTTATTCTACCTAAGTTGCCCTCCCACAAGTGTGTACTCCGAAAGAGTGTTTAGTGCCGCCGCTCACCTTGTCAGCAATCGGCGTACGAGGTTACTTCCAGAAAATGTGGAGAAGATGATGTTCATTAAAATGAATTATAATCAATTCCTCCGTGGAGACATTGACCAGCAGCAATTGCCTCCACAAAGTACACAGGGAGCTGAGATGGTGGATTCCAGTGGGGACGAATTGATAATCTGTGAGGAGGGGGATGTACACGGTGATATATCGGAGGATGATGATGAGGTGGATATCTTGCCTCTGTAGAGCCAGTTTGTGCAAGGAGAGATTAATTGCTTCTTTTTTGGTGGGGGTCCAAACCAACCCGTCATTTCAGTCACAGTCGTGTGGCAGACCCTGTCACTGAAATTATGGGTTGGTTAAAGTGTGCATGTCCTGTTTATACAACATAAGGGTGGGTGGGAGGGCCCAAGGACAATTCCATCTTGCACCTCTTTTTTCTTTCATTTTTCTTTGCGTCATGTGCTGTTTGGGGAGTATTTTTTTGAAGGGCCATCCTGCGTGACACTGCAGTGCCACTCCTAGATGGGCCAGGTGTTTGTGTCGGCCACTAGGGTCGCTTATCTTACTCACACAGCTACCTCATTGCGCCTCTTTTTTTCTTTGCGTCATGTGCTGTTTGGGGAGTGTTTTTTGGAAGGGCCATCCTGCGTGACACTGCAGTGCCACTCCTAGATGGGCCAGGTGTTTGTATCGGCCACTAGGGTCGCTTATCTTACTCACACAGCTACCTCATTGCGCCTCTTTTTTTCTTTGCGTCATGTGCTGTTTGGGGAGTGTTTTTTGGAAGGGCCATCCTGCGTGACACTGCAGTGCCACTCCTAGATGGGCCAGGTGTTTGTGTCGGCCACTAGGGTCGCTTAGCTTACTCACACAGCTACCTCATTGCGCCTCTTTTTTTCTTTGCGTCATGTGCTGTTTGGGGAGTGTTTTTTGGAAGGGCCATCCTGCGTGACACTGCAGTGCCACTCCTAGATGGGCCAGGTGTTTGTGTCGGCCACTAGGGTCGCTTAGTTTAGTCATCCAGCGACCTCGGTGCAAATTTTAGGACTAAAAATAATATTGTGAGGTGTGAGGTGTTCAGAATAGACTGAAAATGAGTGGAAATTATGGTTTTTGAGGTTAATAATACTTTGGGATCAAAATGACCCCCACATTCTATGATTTAAGCTGTTTTTTAGTGTTTTTTGAAAAAAACACCCGAATCCAAAACACACCCGAATCCGACAAAAAAAATTCGGTGAGGTTTTGCCAAAACGCGGTCGAACCCAAAACACGGCCGCGGAACCGAACCCAAAACCAAAACACAAAACCCGAAAAATTTCAAGTGCACATCTCTAGTTTCAGCCAGTCCATGTATCCCCAGAAGGTTTCAGCATCCACTGTGAATTCAGACCCCTGCAGTCCCATCGGGTCTAGCACACAAGCATAAACACACACAGACTCTGGATTTACTAGGCTATAGTATTTTTACAGTCTCTGGATCCCCGTTGGTTCTAGCCTCAACAGCGATATCAGGTCCCTGCATCCCCAGCGGTTACAGCATCCCCTGGAATTTTAGGTCCCAGCATTAGTGTTGGGTCCAGCATCTGCGGTGGATCTGGGCCATGTATCCCTGGAGGTTTCAGCATCAATGGTGAATTCTGACCCCTGCAGTCCCATTGGGCCTAGCACAAAAGCATTCACAAACACACACAGGATTTAATAGGCCACAGCATTTTTACAGTCCCTGGATCCCTGTCGGTTCCAGCCTCAACAGCGATATCTGGTCCCTGCATCCCCATCAGGTTCCTGCGACTCCAGCGGTTAGGTCCCAGCATTCGTGTTTGTTCCAGCATCTGCGGTGGTTCCAGGTCCATGTATCCCCGGAGGTTTCAGCATCCACTGAGAATTCAGGCCCCTGTAGTCCCATTGGGCCGAGCAAACAAGTATTCATACACACAAACTCACACACACACACACACACACACACACACACACACACACACACACACACACACACACACACACACCCATTGGTCGCAAGCCTCAACAGCGATATCAGGTCCCTGCATCCCCATCAGGTTCCTGCGACTCCGGCGGTTAGGTACCAGCATTAGTGTTAATTCCAGCATCTCTGGTGGTTCCAGGTCCATGTATCCCTGGAGGTTTCAGCATCCACTGAGAATTCAGGCCCCTGTAGTCCCATTGGGCCAAGCAAACAAGTATTCATACACACAAACTCACACACACACACACACACACACACACACACACACACACACACACACACACACACACACACACACACAGTGGATTTACTAGGCGCAGTATTTTTTTTTTTTTAGATAAATTCTTTATTTTCAGTATTTGTCATAGAACAAAAAGAATCATGGAAAAACACATACAGTATGGTGATACAAAAAAATCTTTTTAGATAGTAACCGAAAGCAAAACAGACTTTAACATACATGTTCCTGTGATTGGTATAAACTTAAGCCTCAACAAAAGAAAATAGTATACCCACATGGTAAAAGGCATCAGACGATTCATTGTTCCAAAAGAAAGAAAGGAAAAGAGAAGCAGAAGAACACAGAACGATAAAGACAGGGAAAAAGGAAAAAGAAAGAGTAGAGTAAAAGAAAGAAGGGTATTCATCCGAACTAGGCCGCAGTAATTTTACAGTTCCTGAACCCCATCGGTTCTAGCCTCAACAGCGATATCAGGTCCTTGCATCTCTAGTGGTTCCAGCATCCCCTGCGATTTTAGGTCCCAGCATTCGTGTTGTTCCAGGTGGTTCCAGGTCCATGTATCCCCAGAAGGTTTCAGCATCCACTGTGAATTCAGACCCCTGCAGTCCCATCGGGCCTAGCACACAAGCATAAACACACACAGACTCTGGATTTACTAGGCTATAGTATTTTTACAGTCTCTGGATCCCCGTTGGTTCTAGCCTCAACAGCGATATCAGGTCCCTGCATCCCCAGCGGTTACAGCATGCCCTGGAATTTTAGGTCCCAGCATTAGTGTTGGGTCCAGCATCTGCGGTGGATCTGGGCCATGTATCCCTGGAGGTTTCAGCATCAATGGTGAATTCTGACCCCTGCAGTCCCATTGGGCTAGCACAAAAGCATTCACAAACACACACAGGATTTAATAGGCCACAGCATTTTTACAGTCCCTGGATCCCTGTCGGTTCCAGCCTCAACAGCGATATCAGGTCCCTGCATCCCCATCAGGTTCCTGCGACTCCAGCGGTTAGGTCCCAGCATTCGTGTTTGTTCCAGCATCTGCGGTGGTTCCAGGTCCATGTATCCCCGGAGGTTTCAGCATCCACGGTGAATTCAGATCCCTGCAGTCCCATTGAGCCTAGCACACAAGCATTCACAAACACACACAGGATTTACTAGGCCGCAGTATTTTTACAGGTCCCTGCATCCCCATCAGTTCCTGTGACCCTAGCAGTTAAGTCCCAGGATTATTGTTAATTCCAGCATCTCCGGTGGTTTCAGGTCCATGTATCCGTGGAGGTGTCAGCATCCACTGAGAATTCAGGCCCCTGCAGTCCCATTGGGCTGGGAAAACAAGTATACACACACACACACACACACACACACACACACACACACACACACACACACACAAGAACAGTTTAAATGCACAATTAACCCACAAAGAGCCCTTCCAGGGAGACACAGAGATAGTAAGAAGCCAGCATACAGTGCCCTTACTGCTAATGTCAAGCTTAGCCAGGTCGCAGACCATGTACCCAGATTGGGGATATAGGGGGTCATTCCGACCTGATCGCATGCTGCCGTTTTTCGCAGCTCAGCAATCAGGTCACTACTGCACATGCGTATGCACCTCAATGCACAGGCGCGACGTACAAAGTGGATCGTTGCTGTGCGGTGGATTTAACGAAGAATCCATTCGTACAGCCGATCGCAAGGAGATTGACAGGAAGAGGGTGTTTGTGGGTGTCAACTGACCATTTTCTGGGAGTGTTTGGAAAAACGCAGGCGTGTTCAAGCGTTTGCAGGGCGGGTGTCTTACGTCAATTCCGGGACCAGACAGGCTGAAGTGATCGCAAGGGCTGAGTATGTTCTGAGCTACTCAGAAACTGCACAAACTATTTTTGTACATCTCAGCTGCACATGCGATTGCACTCTTGCACAGCAAATATACACTCCCCAGTGGTCTGCGTTTGCACGGCTGCAAAAAGTAGCTAGCAAGCGATCAACTCGGAATGACCCCCTTAGTACACTAGTAAGTGCTCCCCCCTGCTTTGACCTCCTGGTACCGCTGAGGTAATCTGGAGTCTCTCCGGAGGTGCTGTGCGTGCCTCTCAGCGTCTATATACACTGCAGAGGGAAAATGGCACTGTTGAGCTGCTGGATCTGCTCATAGTGAAGCCCCACCCCTTCAATGGCGAGCGGTCTACCCGTACTTTTTTATACTGGCTGAGGTAATCTTGTGCCTAAAATGGAGTCAGCTCAATTTACGTCTGTGATGCCAGTCTGGGTACTGTGTACACTTACAGTGTACTGAGACTCAGTTTGCTCCCTCAGAAGCCGTGCGTCTGCTCTGTGTACTGAGTCTGGAGACCCAGCTGCGCCATGTAGAAGCCGTGCATCTCTGTACCCTCATTCCGCCATAATGGCCGGCGACCCGCTAACCGAGATGCCGGCTTAGTACTTACCACTTTTCTATCTTCTGGCTCTGTTAGGGGCGGCGGCGTGCTGCGGGAATGTACACTCACCGTGGTGGGGCTTGCGAATAGTTCCCTCAGGAGCTAGCGTCCTGTCAGCGGGGAACGAGACCATTAACCCTTAGTGGGTTGCCTCCCCTCCCCCCAAGTCCATGCAGTCCTGCCTGAAAATAACAAACTTTGAAAATAAATGCAGAAAACTCTTCAGGAGCTTCCAGCGATGTGACCGGCTCCTCTGGGTACATTTTCTAAACTGAGTCTGGTAGGAGCGGCATAGAGGGAGGAGCCAGCGCACACTGTCAAATTCTTAAAGTGCCCAAGACTCCTAGTGGCCCCGTCTATACCCGTGGTACTAAATGCATTCCCAGAATCCCCAAGGACATAAGAGAAAAGGGATTAGACCTCCTATACGTTTACCTCATGTGCGGCAGATCACACCGCCATATATACAGCATTGTATGAACACTCTATGTTATGAATAACAATAAAACGTGATTAGATCGCCTGTACATCTACTTTCGGTGTGGCAGATCACGCTGCTATATATACTGCATTATCCCTTGTACTTTTACTTTGTGTGCGGCATATCTCGCCGCTGTACATACTGCACATAATGAATAACACAGCATAGAATCTCATTAGCCCACGAGACTGTATCACACACACTGTATCATATAAACTAATCCAGTATAACTACAATTGGTAATGGTTTCACATTTATCAATACAATTACAGAATAATGTACATTTATCCTCTGCGTGGTAGACTGTGTTGCTGTATTTTATAAACAATAATAGATTATTATCAAACCACATGTATATTCACCCTTGTGCGGACCATCGTGCCACTATATAGGTTGTATTTTAAAAACAGCATAATAGCATCACCAACGCAGGGGAATAAGGATTGCAGACAGTATAGCTCGTGATTGGTACCATTAATGAGTATTAGTATTCATTTACACCGCATAAGGTCTACATATGACCTTATGCGGTGTAAATGATAAGATACGCAGAAGCGATTTAATATTATACGTATGATATCTGAAGGGCACCGTACACTACAGCGATATGTCTGAGGCTGAAGTCGGAGGCGATTTCCCTTGAACTCTCCCGGGAACTTCCCGGGAGTGGTTCCATACGATTCCATACGATTTTGTACATGTGTGACTTTTTTTGCATGCGATATATATTGCATGCCATATGTCTAGCGCTGACATATCCCATGCGATGTATCACAATGCATTCACATGTACCATAAGATATATCTGATGGGCTGGATTGGTGCTAGGGCAGTGGCGGAACAAGCGAGCGGTGGGCCCAGGTGCAACAAAATGCTTTGGCCCCCCCCCCCCCACATATCCCCACACACACACACATCCCATCCAAGTCCACCCCCTCACCCCTGGAGAGGATCTGGTGAGGGGGACCTGCTCAGGGCCAGAGAAATGGATACCTAGCAACAGTGCCGTAACTAGACATTTTAGCACTGTGTGCAAAAATGTGTGCATCGGAGCCCCACCCCTGCATGCAAAACAGGGGCAGTGCGCGCCGTAGGCGCGCGCAAAAATACATAGTGGCGTGGCTTCGTGGGGAAGGGGTGTGGCCATAAAATAATACCAATTCATAAAACGGCGCACAGTAGTCTCCATTATTCAAATTACGCCGCACAGTAGCACCACTACACCAGGTAGAGACCCTTTTACACCTTAGAGCGGACAGATTCCTCTTTTTACACATTACAGCAGACAGCGTGCACTTTTTACACATAACGGCAGACAGCGTGCCCTTTTTACACATAACGGCAGAGAGCGTGCCCTTTTACACATAATGGCAGACCGCATGCCCTTGTTACACATAGCGGCAGACAGCGTACACTTTTTACACATAACGGCAGACAGCGTACACTTTTTACACATAACGGCAGACAGCGTGCCATTGTTACACATAGCGGCAGACAGCGTCCCCTTTTTACACATAACAGCAGACAGCATCCCCTTTTTACACATTACGGCAGACAGCGTGCCCTTGTTACACATTACGGCAGACAGCGTCCCCATTTTTACACATTACGGCAGGCAGATTCCCCATTTTTACACATTGCGGCAGGCAGATTACCCCTTTGTACACATTGCGGCAGGCAGATTACCCCTTTGTACACATAGTGGCAGGCAGATTACCCCTTTTTACACATTGCGGCAGGCAGATTACCCCTTTTTACACATTGCGGCAGGCAGATTACCCCTTTGTACACATTGCGGCAGGCAGATTACCCCTTTGTACACATAGTGGCAGGCAAATTACCCCTTTTTACACATTGCGGCAGGCAGATTACCCCTTTGTACACATTGCGGCAGGCAGATTACCCCTTTGTACACATTGCGGCAGGCAGATTACCCCTTTTTACACATTGCGGCAGGCAGATTACCCCTTTGTACACATTGCGGCAGGCAGATTACCCCTTTGTACACATTGCGGCAGGCAGATTACCCCTTTGTACACATTGCGGCAGGCAGATTACCCCTTTGTACACATAGCGGCAGGCAGATTACCCCTTTGTACACATTGCGGCAGCCAGATTACCCCTTTGTACACATAGCGGCAGGCAGATTACCCCTTTTTACACATTGCGCCAGGCAGTCCCCCCTTTTTATACATAGCGGCAGGCAGTCCCCCATTTTTACACATTGCGGCAGGCTGATTCCCCTTTTTACACATTACGTCAGGCAGTCCCCCCTTTTTATACATAGCGGCAGGCAGTCCCCCATTTTTACACAATGCGGCAGGCTGATTCCCCCTTTTTATACATAGCGGCAGGCAGTCCCCCCTTTTTACACATTGCAGCAGGCAGGCCCAAGAAAGAAAGAAAGTAAAAAAAAGAAAGAAAGAAAAAGAGAAAAAGAAAGAAAGAAGAATTATACTTACCCTCTCCGCCGGCTCAGGCTCCTCAGACGACGATTCCCGGGCTGGAGAGAAGGAGGGAGGTGTAGGAGGGAGCCGCAGCAGCGCTTTGTTACTGGTGGATGCGCTGCTGCTGCTGCTCCTCTGCTTTCCGATAGGCTGTTCTCGGAAGACAGCCTATAGGGAAGCAGATGAGCAGCAGCAGCAGCGCCTCCACCAGTAACAAAGCGCTGCTGCGGCTCCCTCCTCCGGCTCCCTCCTCCTTCCCCCGTCCGTGCCGCTGCTCAGCTCCTATCTCCGGGCGGCTGTGCGCTGCGGGCAGCGGTTGCCCGCAGCGCACAGCGGCATGTAATGAGTCAGTTTGACTCATTACATGCTTGGGCCCCTGGACAGAGGCGGGCCCCAGTGCAGTGCACTGCCTGCACTGCCGGTAGTTCCGCCTCTGTGCTAGGGAGGCTGGCCCAAATAGGCATATAAATAGCAGCAGCCGTTTTAGCCATGTGCACACTGCTGCTCTGTGATTAGTGAGGCTGGTTTATACCTTCTGAGCGTTCCACATTGCTACTGTGCTTTGCTTTGTTTGGTTTTTCTGAACAAAGTTCTCTTTATCCTGTTCTGTGATGGATTCCTACAGATATCAACTTCTGTTAGCCTATGGCTATCTGAAGTTGAAACGTGACAGGGATCTGAAAGGGAAGAGGCTGGAGCAAGGAGTGGCTGATGAAGAGGCGGACTCTCTCTCACATGTTGCTCCTGACTGAGATTAGGGATAATAACCCTGAAGATTATCACAACTACCTTCGAATGAATGACGCTACCTTCCAGGAGTTGCTTGGCCTTGTGACTCCCTACATCAAGAGGCAGGACACCAAGATGCGGAGGGCTATCACTGCTGAGGAGGGGCTGACTGCTACGCTGAGGTTCCTGGCTACAGGGCGGCCGTTGGAGGACCTGAAGTTCGGGACCCTCATCTCCCCCCAGGCTTTGGGTCGGATCATCCCTGACACCTGCAAGGCCATTGTCAAGGTGCTACAGGACCAGTATTAAAAACTAAATCAAATACACACCACACCTGTTTAGTTACTACTAAACTGTTTATAGAAAAAACGTTTTTTTTTTGTTTTCTTTTAAACAACTGTGCAAATTAATGCAATTATTTGCCAACATGGCACAGAGAACTTTATGCAATTATTTGCCAACATGGCACATAGAAATGTAAAAAACATTGAAAGGATTGCCCCTATATTCTTTAACCCTCGATGTGATGGCCTCTCAGACGTCTGTGAGTGTAAACCTTTAGCCACAAGGAACATGCACAACACAAGCAGTAAAGATTCACACTGTTTATTGTTCGTTTAACAAAAGTATATAAAAGAAAGGATTTAGGGCGTGTATATCCCAAGTCAATAACTAATTGGACAGAACACAAAAAGGGGCTAACATAACATGATTGGCTAGGAACTGCCGCAGTGGAAGGATATGCATATATGGGCAAGTTTGTATTTCAAATAGGGAGGTTGTTCACACGGTATAAAGAAAAGATAAGAGACAAGGACAGTAGCAAGGAATGTGCTGGAACATTAAGTTCTATAACACAAGCAATTCTATGACATTGAAGCAGAGACGAGCTTTAACCCTTTCAATCCCCTCTTAGAATCATTATTGTTATACTATATGATTCTTGCAAAGCTTACGTCTTTCTGCGCGCCAATGGCGCAATTTTTAGCCTGAGCGGGAGTTGCAGTAATTGTTGGGCATTTTAAGAAGGGTTAATCGTTGAGTTAATGATGTTCCGTGTTCATCCTTTTCATCTAAGGCTTCAGCGGGCTTATAGCCCCATGGGGTACCTGTGTTCCAGGCAGCCGCGGACCATGAGCTGCAATCATTTCACCAGTTATGGCCTGTAACGCAAATATAAGGTACCTCGGGGCTTAGGTTGTCTGTGGTGTCAGCGCGGATCTGGTAGTCAACAGACTTTTGGACAGCAGCTAGTTGGGGGAATTGGAAATAATCTAGTATGTAGGTTGCGGTGTATGTGGTGGAAGAGTTATACCATAGTGTCAGTTTCCCTTATTCTGAGTTATATCAACCTCAGTCATTGAGAGGGGAAAAATGGGCCAGTAGGGCTATCAAGATAGTCCCCAGGGTAAAGATAGGGGGCAGGTTCTTCATCCTCCTCTGGTCTTCTGTCTTCGCTAGGTGGGAGGTCAGGGCTGTCCGCCCCGGTTCGTACCTCACTGGAATCACTTGCTTCCCTCTCTAGGTCTGGTCTAGGAACCTTTTTTACTCGGGATGCATGGATCCAGGTAGGACTTTCCTCTGTCAGGACTGCTGTTCGGGTAACTGCTACGACCTCTGTCTCTGGACCATAGGTGAAGTCTCCTGGGCTCTTGCTGCGGGGGAGGATCTTCACCACTACTCTGTCTCCGACTTTAAAGGGGTGTGTAGGTTCCTGTGGATTCAAAGGGTTTTTACAAACAACCTCATGTTCAATTTCATTCAGTTTGGTTATGAGGGACCTGACATACTCTTCTCTTATAAATTCTAGATCTCCTTCCTGTATCATCAACGGTTTCTTAGCCCAGGGTGTGGGGAAGGGTCTACCCATTAGTATTTCAAAGGGTTCAAAGGGTGAGTATCCTAGAGTTTTCTGTGGGGTCATTCTGATTTCTGCTAGGACAATGGGAAGGACCTGCTTCCATTTGTGGAAGGTACCTCCTGTGGCCTTCCTTAGTTTGTCTTTGAGGGTCCTATTCATTCTTCCTACGACCCCTGAACTCTGCAGGTGGTACGGGATGTGAAACTTCCACTCCACCTGCAGAGCTTTTACTAAGGCCTGTGTGATTTTGGCTGTAAAGGCTGAGCCTTTATCACTATTTATTTGCAGGGGGCACCCCCATCTAGGGATGATTTTCTGTGTTAGGATTCTTGCTACTGTCTTGGCATCCTCTGACTTAGTTAGGAATACTTCTGGCCAGCGGGAGAACATATCTACAATGACCAGGGCATATTCTTGTTTACCTGTACCAGGGATATGGGTAAAATCAATTTGTAAGTGTGTAAAAGGGGTGGTGGGGTATTCAAGATGCTGGTGTTTAGCTTTATTAGGGTTGTTCCTGAGGCAAGTGATGCATCTGCTAACATACTGGTCCACAAGTGATTTGGCATTAGTAACATAAAAATCATTGGTTAGTAGGAGGAGTGTTGTGGCTTCACCACGGTGACCAACACCACGGCAATGGGCAACGAGCAAAGGGGCACTGGACTGGGGTATACAGGGTTTCCCCTCTTTGCAGATTAATCCTGATTTAGGATTTTTTCTGCAGAATTGGGTAAGTCCAGTCGGAGAGATCAGTATTAGTCGCAGCAGCTTGAAGTTGAGTGAGCAGATGGACGTTGTCAAGGGAGGGACATGCTCTAGTGAGTGCAATGAGTTCTGCAGCTTGCGCGGACTGATAAGGTGTTGGTAGGGCTTCCAACACAGTGTCAGGGAGGGTGACAATGGCATAGCCAGCCTGGTATGTATTGTCATTGGGCCTACTACAGGAGCCGTCAACAAAAACTATGTCTGCGCCTGGTATGGGAACGGGAGACATGTCAAGTCTGGGAGAAGTTTCAGCTTCAATGGAAGCAGCACAGTCATGTAGGTCGGGTGGTTCATCCTCGGGACCTTTCAAGCCTAAAAGGGCATTGAGAATGGGTGCAGGGCCAGAAGAACTAGCAGTGTACTTGATGGTAAGGGTAGGGTTACTCAAAAGGAGTACTTCATATCCACTAAGGCGTTGTGCTGACATGTGCTGTGTGTGCAAGCCTTTAAGTATTGCCAGGACATCATGTGTGGTGTGGAGTACTGTGATGTGGCCTAAAGTGAGGGTAGTGGCCATTTCTGCAACCATTGCACAGGCTGCCAAAGCCCTGAGGCAGGCAGGCATACCTTGCACAGACACTGGCATGACTTTGAAAAAAAATGCCACGGGGCGTAACTTCCCTCCATGAAACTGTGTGAGCACCCCCGCCATGGTTTTACAATTGTCCCTTGCATATAGATGGAAAGGTAGTACATAATTGGGGAGGCCAAGTGCCGGACTTTTCATCAACATACATTTTAAACTTTCATATGCAGTTAACATTTCTTGTGACCATTGTACAGTTTTAGGTTTGTCCTTCAGTGTGGCTTGTCTCAAAATGTTATCATAATAAGAGCAATCAGAAATCTACTGTCTGCAGTAATTTACCATACCCAGGAAGGACAGTAGTTCCCTCTGGGTAGTTGGGGTGACCAGGCCCAATACAGACTGTATGCGTTGTGGACTGATTTTCCTCTCTCCCTGAGTGAGCACAAAACCTAAGTAATCAACATGCTTTTTACATCATTGCATTTTTGTTTTGGACACCTTGTGTCCACATTCACAAAGCCAGTTTAGTAATGAAACACCATCCTCTCGGCAGGCCTCCTCAGTTTGACTACAGAGCAGCAGATCATCTGCATACTGTAGCAGGACTGAACCATGGTGAGGTTGCCAGGGCCCCAATGTGGCCTGGAGACAACAGGTGCGTCAATAATCTGCACCAGGTAAGTTGTTTACCCTCAAAAGAAAAGGCAAAAAGTAATTGTGTCTGTGAATCTACAGGTATGCTGAAAAAAGGCATTCTTCAAATCAATTACAGAGAAGAACGCAGCATCTGCAGGGATTGCAGAAATGAGTGAGTTTACATCTGGGACAATTGGTGCAATTGGGACAATTAACTGATTGATCGCTCTGAGATTCTGTACAAATCTTATACTGCCATCAGCTTTGGCAACAGGGTTCACAGGAGTACAGTATGGTGATACAATATGTCTGAGAATACCCTGTTGTAAGAATTGCTGTATCATGGGGCGGAGACCTTCTATCTTTTCTGGTGAGAGGGGATACTGCATAGGTCAGAACACAAAACACTGGTTGTTGCACCGCTGTCCACTAAAAAGGGAATTTTACTTCCATTTATAATAAGTGGCAGCAGAGGTGAATCTTTACTATGACGGGTGAGTTGAATAAAGGCTGGGATACCCTCCTCCGGGCCCCGTCAGTGCGCGGGGTCTTTGGAATCTTCCCTGACTGCGGGGTTGGTTCTGTCTGTCAAAGCGTCCGGAGTTCTGATAGTTATGAGTGGGCGCAGGTTTCTTTACATCAAAACACCATGCAGCCTCTTTCTCATACAGATGTTTTTTTTTCAAAATCTATCGTACTATCAGAAGTCCAGGAAGAGACGTTAGACGTTTTGCTTAACAGAAACTATGACAGAAGGTTGTTAATGAAGGTGGAAATGAGTAAGCTTTCTGAGTTAAGCAAAGGTAAGCCAGCGTCATCTGTCCAGCAGTCCTTAAACCTTTTCCAAAACTCAGTAACAGACTCCGAAGGTTTCTGTTTACAAGCTACAGCGACAGGCAAAAAAGCACAGGCAAAGGAGCACGGGTTTTAAAGACTTCCTTCATATGTGTATCGCTGCGTCCTTTGCAAGCTTTGCGCAAATAAGATATACAGCCATCGAGGGTAATAGTGGGCTTGGGACAGTGTTTTACTATTATCTAAACTCTGGGTTACTGGTGCGTTAGGGATAGAGCTAGTGGACGCACCCTCCAGCAGTGGAGTTGGAGGCGATCCCATCTGGTGTGAAAGGGTTACTGCTGCCAAGAGATCTGTGTCTCCGAGCGCAGGATACATTGGAATGCAAGGGGGAGGCGAGAGGGATTTCAAAGACTTACAGTTTCTCACTGCTTCGCTTCTGTGCTGTTGGGAACTGACATTTTTTTTAATCCTCCATATAGAAAGGGTAATTACTGCCTTCCCGTAGGAATGGGTCCTGTCCTGCTTTCTCTGTCCATCCCGCTAAATTATCCACCCATGGGTTAACTAAGTAATACTCTGAGGTAGAGTTGCGGGCGACATACATCTTGCATGTCTCACCAGGGAGGGGCGGGGGATATGTAGTTTTTTTTACTCTGACTAGAGCCCATTGTCAGACAGTAATATAAATCAACAGTACAACTTTAAAAGAAAATATCTAAAATTTACAACACTCTACTATACATGCATCAGCTAACCAGTTAATTAGTCATTGACAATATCACAATATTATCTGTATAGTGAGAACATGAAATCTTTTGACGTGTACGATACTTACCATTCGTACAAGATGTCAGAAAAATACAGCGTTTTAAACAGGAAGCAGGAAAAGTGTTTGAGTAAAGATATCTGGCAGACGAAAACTTACCAGCCGTCTGATCAAATATAAGAACTTATCTCACTACAAACATACAAGAATATATAGACGATCAAATCGAGGTATTCTCTACGTTACGTATAGACTCCCAGGTCTATTTTAAGTATCCCAGATACTAACGTCACGTTATGTATAGACTCCCAGGTCTATTTTAAGTATCCCAGATACTAACGTCTTTGGAGAGTTGCGCTTGGACCCCTGGTCCCTTCTCAGACGTATCTTTAAGTCCCAGACATTAAAGATGTTTGGTCACGTGTTCCCAGAACACTGACACGGATTCAGCTTCAGTGTATGACCGCAATCCCGTATGGCAAAGACAGACAATAAATTCTCTATCTTTACCATCCGGGGACGATCACTGAATCGCGGACGGAGCCCCCACTTGAAAGGATTGCCCCTATATTCTTTAACCCTCGATGTGATGGCCTCTCAGACGTCTGTGAGTGTAAACCTTTAGCCACAAGGAACATGCACAACACAAGCAGTAAAGATTCACACTGTTTATTGTTCGTTTAACAAAAGTATATAAAAGAAAGGATTTAGGGCGTGTATATCCCAAGTCAATAACTAATTGGACAGAACACAAAAAGGGGCTAACATAACATGATTGGCTAGGAACTGCCGCAGTGGAAGGATATGCATATATGGGCAAGTTTGTATTTCAAATAGGGAGGTTGTTCACACGGTATAAAGAAAAGATAAGAGACAAGGACAGTAGCAAGGAATGTGCTGGAACATTAAGTTCTATAACACAAGCAATTCTATGACATTGAAGCAGAGACGAGCTTTAACCCTTTCAAACATCATATCACAATTTGGATTAATTAACAGTTTATTTTACTTTTAATTCCCAATAAATATGGTGCGGTACTTTAATGGAGGGCTATATGGTGTTTTGAGCACAGATTTGATTGGGAGAAAACACACATGCTGTAAAGTGCAGAATGAATGGGCCCGAACCCACTATTATGCACCTACAGCATGCATGTATCCTACAAAAAAAATCTGGCCCAAAACACCATATAGCCTATACCGCACCATATTTATTGGGAATTGTAAGATGCCTACGAAATTTCAAACTGGGGCATGTCCTCCTCTGCCTCCAGCATAGCAGAGTATATGGCTGAGGAGCAGGTGGGTGGGGGCAGAGCCGGCCCTAACCAATATGATGCCCTAGGCAAGATTTTGGCTGGTGCCCCCTAGCACCACCGCTGGTTCCGCCTCTTACCTTGCACCTCTTTCCCAGTACCATCACCCCTCACCCATAGCAGTCCTTATTTTGGTGTTTTACCCCCTATATTTTAAATACGAACAGTTCGCACACTTGCTGGCAAGGGGCATGACCACACAATAACCCCAATTCCAATTACGCCACACAGTACTGCAACTTTATTCACATTTGATCATGCGATAGTGTCCATAATTCATATTACATCCCACAGTAGTATCACTTTACCTTATAAACGTTACTCCTCACAGTAGAGCCCCTTATTCACATTACATCACACTGAATTGCTCCTTATTCACATTACACCACACCCTATTGCTTTTTATTCACATTAGACGACACAGTAGTGCCCTTTCTATACGCAATGTCACATAGTAGAGCACCTTATACACATAATGCCACACATTAGTAATGCATTTATACACATTCCACACAGTAATGCCCCTTACACATATGAGACACCTTATTACTGTCCTTATAAACATAATGCGCCTTACACATTATGACAACCTTTATTAATGCCCTTTTACACATAATGTCCCTTACACATATGCCGAACATTAATGCCCTTATACACATAATGACACACATAGTGCCCCCTACACATTTGCTGCACATTATTAGTGCCCGTATACACATAATGACACACATACAGTAGTACCCTGTTACACATATGCCGCACATTATTAATGCCCTTATACACATAATGACACACATAGTGCCCCTTACACATATGTTGCACATTATTAATGCATTTTTACATGACACACATAATGCTCCTTACACATATTCCGAACACTACTGCACAACCAACCCACTCACATGCACACAGCACTCACACTGCCACTAACACTGTGACCTCTGCCTCTGCTTGGATACAGATGTGTCCTCATAAATCTTGCCTCAATGCTAACGTCGGGCACACCTTTTTTATTTTTTTATTTTATTTTTATGAAAATGCATCTTATTTGCATTGCTATGTGGCTAGGATGCACAAGCAGCTTCTGCTGATTAAAATTATATGCAGCATGCCTATACACTGTGCAAGACTGTGGCTGTATCTGCATATGAAATTCTACACACAGAATATAGGCATGCCGCATATCATTTTAATCAGCAGAAGCTGCTGATGCCCCTAGGCATATCAAATGCCCTAGGCAATTGCCTAGTTTGCATATGCCTATGGCCGGCTCTGGGTGGGGGAGTAGGCTGTGGTTGTGTGGGTGGAATGAGATGGGTTTGGGTGGGCGAAATAGGATGGGATTGGGTGGGAGGAAGAGTGAGAGGACGGCGGTCGAACAGTAGGACTTCATCATGGAGTTTGGCTTTTCGGGCTTTGTTCAGCATCTTTAAATTGAGCTGCTGAATGTGTTCCGCTTGACCCGGGGGTAGGTTACGCATTGCAGAGGCCATAAATTCTCCAAATTTTGAGTAGTGGTCGGGGGGGGGGGGGGGGGGGGGATGGAGGGGCTGGGCAAGGAGGGGCTGGGCAAGTCTTGCTTTGATCTCTTGAAATATAATATGTCTTCGCCCTCCTGGTCGGTGTTCTTTTTTTGTGTTCTCTTCCGGGGGCGCACCGAAGGAGCTGGTGACGCCGAGGTATCAGGGGTAGCTGGTGTTTCAGGGGTAGGAACTTGGGGCTGGAATTCCTCCGTATCATGGATGAGGCTGAGGTCTGGGGTGGTGGGAATCTCCACACTTCCACTCTGTAGTAGATAAAAAAAATACACTGTTTAGATACGTTTTAATTTTTTATTTCTATTTTTTTTATAGCTCCCTGCAAGTACATCTGAATGGCAAGCCGTAGCAGAGGAGTTTGACACCACCTGGCAATTCCCTAACTGTGGGGAGCGATAGATGGCAAACACATCCGCATTAACCCTCCTGCAAACAGCGGCACCCTTTATTTTAATAATAAAGGGTATTTCAGCATCGTGCTGATGGCAGCGGTGAATGCCAACTATGAATTCATTTTCATTGACTTTGGCAAAAACGGTCGTGCATCAGACGGTGGGTCACTGAAGAATACCACCTTCTACGAGTGGCTCACCACAAAGAACCTGTACTTGCCATCTAGGGAGCAGTCCAAGAACGGCCTCAATTTTGTTTTTGTGGCTGATAAGGCATTCGCACTCCATGAGAACATTATAAAGCCGTACCCCCAAAGGCAGCTGACAAGGGAGAAGCAGATATACAATTATAGGCTATCCGGGGATGACGAATTGTAGAGAACACTTTTGGCATCCTGTCTAGCCACTTCCGAAGATAGATTGGGTGCTGACTGCATGCTGTGTCCTGCATAACTATTTGCGCAGAAAAAACACCCAGCATAGGACACTGCCCAGAGCAGTGCCAGGAGACCCAGACCCAGAACATCCAGAGGAGACTTCACCGTTTCCCTCTGTGGAACCACCTCCACTCCATTCTAGGGTGAGTCTATGGGCAAAACAGGTCAGGGACGTGTACCTTGGCTATTTTAATGGGGTGGGTGCAGTTGATTGGCAGGAGGACCACATTTAAGTGTACTGTGTTGGACTGACGATGGAACTTGCAAAAACTTAAATTCAAAAAAATATACTTACAGATGGAGTCAAGTTAGGTCACCGGCTTCAGGCTCTGGTGTGGTAGTCCGAGGGAGGGAGGTGAAACCTGTCTGGGTAGGCTCCTGGTCCAGGACAAACTCCAGCATGGGGTAGTACCTGCTCCAGACCTTTTGGACTGTTCCCTTTTTTTGTGTTCTTTGAGGAACACAGGTGGTCATTACGAGTTGTTCGCTCGCTAGCTGTTTTTAGCAGCCGTTCAAACGCTATGCTACCTCCCACTGGGAGTGTATTTTAGCTTAGCAGAAGTGTGAACAAAAGGATGGCAGAGCGGCGGCAGAGTTTTTTTGTGCAGTTTTAGAATAGCTCAAAACCTACTTAGCGCTTGCGATGACTTCGACTGTTCAGTTCCTGTTTTGACATCACAAACATGCCATTCGTTCGCCCGGCCTCGCCTGCGTTTTTCCTGGCACGCCTGCGTTTTTTCAAACACTCCCTGAAAACGGTCAGTTGACACGCAGAAACGCCCACTTCATGTCAATCACTCTGCGGCCAGCAGTGTGACTGAAAAGCTTCGCTAGACCCTGTGTGAAACTACATCGTTTGTTGTAATAGTATGTCGCGCGTGCGCATTGCGCCACATACGCATGCGCAGAAGTAGCTTTTTTTGCCTCATCGCTGCACAGCGAACGACTGCAGCTAGCGATCAACTCAGAATGACTACCACAGTACGCAGGTTCAGGATCTTTTTCTTGACCCAGTCCTTGTCAGCACCGGACACAAAGGGCCTGCAGTACTCCACTAGCTCCTCCAAGGCCGCATTCCGTCGCACTTTAGCAGAATAGCCCTTGGCTTTTATCTTCCATAAACACTCAAATCCACGGTACATTTCTAGTAGGCCGGTGATGAAGTCTATGTCTTGATCTAGAGACATATCTGAAATGAAAAAAAAGTGGTGTACAAACTGTTATATTTTGTGTTTTACAAATGGTTTTACTTAAGGTATATGGGCCCTCATTCCGAGTTGTTCGCTCGGTATTTTTCATCGCATCGCAATGAAAATCCGCTTAGTACGCATGCGCAATGTTCGCACTGCGACTGCGCCAAGTAACTTTGCTATGTAGAAAGTAATTTTACTCACGGCTTTTTCATCGCTCCGGCGATCGTAATGTGATTGACAGGAAATGGGTGTTACTGGGCGGAAACACGGCGTTTCAGGGGCGTGTGGCTGAAAACGCTACCGTTTCCGGAAAAGACGCAGGAGTGTCCGGGGAAACGGTGGGAGTGCCTGGGCGAACGCTGGGTGTGTTTGTGACGTCAACCAGGAACGACAAGCACTGAACTGATCGCACAGGCAGAGTAAGTCTGGAGCTACTCTGAAACTGCTAAGTAGTTAGTAATCGCAATATTGCGAATACATCGGTCGCAATTTTAAGAAGCTAAGATTCACTCCCAGTAGGCGGCGGCTTAGCGTGTGTAACTCTGCTAAATTCGCCTTGCGACCGATCAACTCGGAATGAGGGCCATGGTTAAATGGTTAAATGTTTATATGGCTAAATGGTTTTTTGGTTAAATGGTGTTTAAATTTGTATAACATTTGTTTTTAAAATATTTTTTTTTTGTAAATACTCTCCTCATTACACAACCATCAATGGTACAGCATTGGGGTACAGTGGTGGTGAAAACACATGGCCATTTGGGGGTTAAAATGACTTTGGGCACACAGAAACACAAGGTGCAGTAATGGGATACAGTGGCGGTGAAAACACATGGCCATTTGAGGGTTAAAATGACTGGGTACACAGAAATAAAATGTGAACAACAATTTAGAATACATTGGTGGTCAGTGTGATTACATTGGTGGTCAGTGTGATTACATTGGTGGTCAGTGTGAATACATTGGTGGACAGTGTGATATACATTGGTGGACAGTGTGATTACATTGGGGGTCAGTGAGATTACATTGGTGGACAGTGTGATTACATTGGTGGACAGTGTGATTACATTGGTGGACAGTATGATATACATTGGTGGACAGTGTGATTACATTGGGGGTCAGTGAGATTACATTGGTGGACAGTGTGATATACATTGGTGGACAGTGTCAGTGGCGGAACTAGCGGGCAGTGGGCCCACGTGCAACAAAATGCTTTGGGTCCCCCCCCCCCCTCATCCTGTCCAAGTCCACCCCCTCACCCCTAGAGAAGATCTGGTGAGGGGGACCAGCTTAGGGCCAGGGAAATGGATACCTAGCAAAAGTGCCGTGACTAGACATTTTAGTGCTGTGTGCAAGAAACGGCATTGGTGCACCCCCTTAATGTAAAATTAGGGGCAGTGCGAGCCAAAAATATAGGGGCGTGGCTTCATGGGGAAGGGATGTGGCCACAACATAATACCAATTCATATTACGGTCCAGCCCTTTTTACACATTACGGCGCACAGATTCCCCTTTTTACACATTACGGCAGACAGCGTCCCCTTGTTACACATTACGGCAGACAGCGTCCTTTTTACACATAACGGCAGACAGCGTCCCCTTTTTACACATTACAGCAGACAGTCCCCCTTTTTTACACATTACGGCAGACAGAGTCCCCTTTTTTACACATTACGGCAGACAGCGTCCCCTTTTTACACATTACAGCAGACAGCGTCCCCTTGTTTACACATTACGGCAGACAGCGTCCCGTTTTTACACATTACAGCAGACAGTGTCACCTTTTTACCCATTGCGGCAGACAGCGTCACTTTTTTACACATTACGGCAGACAGCGTCACCTTTTTACACATAAACCTCACACGTCAGATGCATCCACGCGCCACTCAAGCACACTTATCTTATAAAATAAAGACACAACAACTGTAATTGGCGTGAAAGGGGTCAGCTTTTATTTTCTGACTGAGAGGAAGGCCTATTAAAATACTAAAACTAAAATGCAGACTTCCCTCTCTAACTAAGGTGGCGGGGAGAAGAACGGTTAAGCATGATAAACGTAACATGGGTGATCAATGTTATAATACAGAAAAACAAGCAATAAAAACATATGTGTGAGGGAGCCTTCTGCCCCAGATGTTCCGGGATCGGCCTCCTGCCTCCATCCCAGACATCGAAAATCAAAAATCCAAGGACAGGGGTCGACCTTCTGCCACTACCCCTGCCCACCAATAGTTGCAGGGACGGAGGTAAGCTCCGCCCCTACATGGTAAAAATTGGGCCACCGGCCCCACCATCCACATATGTTTATACCAGTTATATGGACCCACTTGGTAAAGCGATGCCCGTAAACTAATTATGAAACTATAAAATTTACCTAAAAGTACACCCAAACTTACTAACCTTGAACTGATAATTAAAATTAAGTAACCGTTCAGAAACCGGCCACCAAAAGCCGACACAATGAACCCGACTGTAGAACAAATGAAGTAAAAACAAAACCAAGTCCCCAGGGCGGGAGGGCGGGTCACGAGAAGAGCTGAAAAGAGGGAGGAAGTACCATGTCAGCAGCCTATATGTATGACAGGCCAGCCCCTATACATGATCCAGCCAATCAGCCCCTCGGACCCTCTCTCCACGTTCCTCCCACCACAAAACATTAACCCCTTCCAAGCCAAGCTGATGCATTGAGCGGCGCTGCGGAAGCCCCGACTGTGCGTTTATGCCGCTATGGTCACAGTATGTTCCCTACGCGGTCTTAAACCTCACACGTCAGATGCATCCACGCGCCACTCAAGCACACTTATCTTATAAAATAAAGACACAACAACTGTAATTGGCGTGAAAGGGGTCAGCTTTTATTTTCTGACTGAGAGGAAGGCCTATTAAAATACTAAAACTAAAATGCAGACTTCCCTCTCTAACTAAGGTGGCGGGGAGAAGAACGGTTAAGCATGATAAACGTAACATGGGTGATCAATGTTATAATACAGAAAAACAAGCAATAAAAACATATGTGTGAGGGAGCCTTCTGCCCCAGATGTTCCGGGATCGGCCTCCTGCCTCCATCCCAGACATCGAAAATCAAAAATCCAAGGACAGGGGTCGACCTTCTGCCACTACCCCTGCCCACCAATAGTTGCAGGGACGGAGGTAAGCTCCGCCCCTACATGGTAAAAATTGGGCCACCGGCCCCACCATCCACATATGTTTATACCAGTTATATGGACCCACTTGGTAAAGCGATGCCCGTAAACTAATTATGAAACTATAAAATTTACCTAAAAGTACACCCAAACTTACTAACCTTGAACTGATAATTAAAATTAAGTAACCGTTCAGAAACCGGCCAACTGCCAGGTTACCAACCTGCCACCGCCACCTACTCCGAAAAGACTAACTAAAGGGACCTAAAAAGCAGAACAAAACAAACGAAAGAGACCTAAAAGTAGAACACGGACTAACGCAACGGAACCCAAGAAAAACTACCTAAAGGGGCCTAAGAATGTGAAAAATGACCTCCAAGAAGATCAGCGTACCAGCCGACGACTAGATGCACCCCGTCATACCAGTACTGTGACGGATCATGGAAGGAGATACCACCGTGCGGCAAGACCAGGTCGCCATGCTGGAGGACAGCATGACCGACAACCGCATTGACCCGGTTAAAGGCTCCAGGCCAAGACCGCCGAGGGACGATGGCTGACCAGAGGATCAGGCAATACAGCCAGTCAGCCATAAGTTTTAACAGCTGACGTCGAATCATATAAAGTGCGGATCTAACCGCCGTCCTGCAAAAGAAGGGTGTGACGCAGGTTAATAAACAAATAAAGATAGTATGAGTAGTGGAAGGGCAACCTAACTGCATCCCTAATGGGGAGGGGGTTTTGGGGGGAAGGGTCGCCCAATTTGACTTGAGGCAAAAACACAAAACTTCGTTAGCCGGCAAAAACCGTAATTAAAACCAACGATAAAACAAAAATTCCTCAAGGCCCCCGCAATCGCAAAGTGCAACTGCGACGAGCGGCTAGTCCTCAAAGGGGCGCACTGGGAGGAAAAAGCCTGATATAGCGTATGACTGCACCAGACCTCCACCTACCCAGTGCCCGGACTTCGACTTCGGACCAACCCGCCGCAGCGGCTGCTGACGCAGCGCCGATGCGGAAAGAGTGAGTCCCAGTGTCGGCCGGAGATAGACCCGGGTACAAAAGACAACGCTCCAAAACCGACCGGGAGTGATATCTGGACAATGGGGCACCATCCCGATGGACGAGCCACCCGGTGGCCGTTGGAGGCAGAAGGGACGAACGAGCCCGGATCGCGGCCACTGGACAAATGCCCCGCGCACGAGCCTGACCCATTCGAACCCACTGCCCCGTGCCGGCCACGTCCGTCCTGGAGCGCTGAATCTGACACCACAAACCGTCGGGGCATACGACGACGCAGGCCGCCAGCATGGGCGAGGCTGAAGTCCGAGAGACGGACCACAGCTCACCACCCTGGGCGCACCGTGGAAGGCCATCGTAAAGGCCGCCATGAAGAGGCGAACCTCGTATCCCATATCGGAACCCCGTATCCTCGTATTGTGAGCGCCGAATCCTACACCCCAAACCTTCGGGGCATACGTCGACGGCCTCTATTGACTGAAAGGAAGGCCTATTAAATCTAAACTTGGATGAAAAAACTCCCTGTCTAACTAAGGGACGGTTGAAAATATTTTTCACACATAGCAGAAAGCAGACAGCTCAGGAAAATAAAATATCTCAAAATCATAATTGAAATAATAACCTAAATGTTGGAGGGCCATCTGCCCCGATGTTCTGGGATCGGCCTAAGGGCCCTCTGCCCCGATGTTCTGGGATCGGCCTTCTGCCACCATCCCTAAGGGCCTGCTACCCAGATGTTATGGGATCGGCCTTCTGCCACCATCCCTGAGGGCCTGCTACCCAGATGTTATGGGATCGGCCTTCTGCCACCATCCCTGAGGGCATGCTACCCAGATGTTATGGGATCGGCCTTCTGCCACTATCCCTGAGGGCCTGCTACCCAGATGTTATGGGATCGGCCTTTTGCCACTATCCCTGAGAGCCAGCTATCCAGATGTTATGGGATCGGCCTTCTGCCACCATCCCAGCGATCCCAAATGCAATGCAACTATGGGCCATCTGCCTTGTGAGGGGTCCTACCCACTATGGCCCCTCTCCAGAAGGTAGCAATTTGGCCAGATAAGCCGTAAAAAGTTGCAGGAGCCAAAACCTGTGGGCTAAATCCTCCAATCCGCACACAGAAGCAGTAGAGCAGCAGGAGCTAACTGCCGAAACCACTGCCATTCGCCGCGAGAAAGGGTATCATCAATTTTGTTGCGCTCAGCCGGGACATGCTTGTCTCGCAACGTAATGTTGGTCACCTTGCATAGCAAGACTATCTGGGCGAAGACCAGCAGTCCAGCAAGGCTGTGAACTCCTGCCTAATGATGGCAAAAACACGGCCAAATTGTCGCGAAAGAAGACCACCTGTTTTTTACGCCGGGCATAGCGCCAGAGCGCCCCTGTGCCCAGTATGGGAAAAATATCCAGCAACAGCAAGAATCGCAATCACCAGAGGCGTCCGTAAAAACTCCAGAGAGGAGGTGAAACGAACTAGAAATCCGTCCCAAATACGTAAATACCTCGAGTGCTAAACTAAGAAAATGATGAGGGCGTCCAATCCCAACTGTCGGCCGTTCCAATTTCCCACAGAAAACTCTACCTATGGGGATAACCTTCCCCACAAAAAGAAACAGGCCACAGAAGGATTGAGCCTGTTGTAGAGTAAGCTTGTCCGCGGCGAGCTAACAGAGGATACCATCGGGCAGACGCAACACCTTGTCCCCAAAAAGCCTTCAGAGACCAGCGACTGTATCCATCTGAATCCCGAGGTAAACAAGGAGGCTGAGGGACCTTGCCAATGGCCAACCATAGTAAGACGACGCAGCGAACAGAGCCAGGTGGGACGAGCAAAGAGAATCATCCAGGTAGGGCGACATACCCCGCTAGCCCGTCGCCTGCTGCAGACCCCAGCGGAGGAAAGAACTGCACCTTGCAAAGTCAGCGCACAAGAGAGAAAAAACCCACGGGGAGGCAGCGATGGATGTTGTAGCCATCATCCAGTTGAAAACCCATAAATCGAAAGACAAAAAGGTGCAGCGGGAGGAGCGAAATGCTGACGCGATATCCAATTCACACATTACCGCCCGGACCAAAGGACCGAATGGCATCTATGGCCGAATCAAGCTTATAGATAGGTGAACGACCCTACCTGATAATAGGGATAGCCTCATCAAAACCGATGACCCGATAGGACAGGAACGATGGATGAGAAAGCCTATCCTCCCGGCCAACGACAATGCAGCCGCAACCTTCTGCCGGAGCACGCCCAGAAACTCCCGAGCCGAATGCAAGTTAGTACTAGCCCCGGGACCTCCCAGTCCATGTATCGGCAAGAGGAAACCAGGTGCGTAAACCCGAGTATAAGAATAGGAGGTCCACCGGCCGCGGGAACCGTCGCAGCCAGGGTATGAACGCCCGAAGTCTAATTGGGGTGGGGTCTGTGGCCAGCGCTTGGGGCCGCGGCACTGCGGGCCGGAATTACCCCTGTGCCGTGTACTGAGGCAGTCCTTGATCCTGTGGCCTCCGCCACAGCTGGTGCAGGAGTGACGCATACGACACCCTCCACCCCAAACCGTATTGGGCAGGATTGAAAGCGAAGCATTAACCATGCCCCGCCCGCCATGAACCCCCTAAAAAGCCGGCAGAATGAGAGGCAGGTCGTGGAACCCGTCGTTCCTGCTGTACCGACTGAACCCTGCGGCAGCTCCGAGCACAATACCACATACTTTTAACCGAAGGTATAGATTTGCCACCCATGCTGTTTGCGCCGGAAGTCCTCGTAGTAACTCCCCCAAGTATGGTACAGCACGTGTATCAGGAATTGATGGCGCATGATGGTCATGTGTTCGTCCGGGCGCGTCTCTGAGTAACACGCCGCAAAGATCAACAGGATCTAACTAAAGTCTGGTAGGAGCACAAAGCGTCCTCGCTGCCCCGGCCCTTTTGCTTAGCTGAAAGCAAGGCTATACGAGCATCGCTAGTAAGGGCAAAATATAGACATATAGGCCCTTACGGATCCAGTCTCGGACCCGGGGCCGCAGACCACGGTACATTGCTGTGTTGGCGCAGTAAACGGAGTCTGACTCCACCGACGCGTGCGAGGCGGAAGAGGGAAAATGCCATTGCTGCCGCCGTGTTTGACGCTTGACCCTGTCCCAACCATCGTCGTAGGAGGACACCCTCTGAGGACGTGGAGGCAAGGGAAGAGTCCGTGCCCCGACACCTGCGCCTATCGCGCTTGCCGTTAACCTTACGCGCTGCTAGATGAGCGGGACTGAGTACTAGATCCCCACCCCCACTATGGGGTGAAAGTGCGCTCCCCTTGGACCAGTCAGGGTCCACTGAAGACTCACCAGTACGAGGGGGAACTCCATCCGTCCCGACTTGTGGATCCGCCGACTGACTACAGTCCTGGCCCTACGTCCGCGGCTGGGGAAACAAAAGAGAGACAATGTTCCCCTATCGAACCAGCAGCCGCCGGGAGTGGGGCGGGCGGGGCGACCGTCGAGCCAGAGGCCCGGAGCGAGATAAGAAATTGTGCAATGCTATCCTCCAAAGAAGAAGTGGCCAGACACGGTCCCCCGGGTACGGAGGATAACAAGGGAGCCACAGCCGACAGAGGCACAAATGGCTCTAAGATCAGACCAAGAACGCGAGTCGCACGCCCCACGGGAGCTTCGCAAACCTCCCGTCGGGAGCAAGGACTCCGATGATCCCTCACTGTGAGGTACAATGGCACGTCCGCTCCGCTACGATACCCCCCGACCGGAACGGCCGCGCCGCGACCTCCTCTCATCCCGAGCATTAGCCCCGGGAGGAGAAACCGGAGAATTGCCAGAACTAGAAAGAGGCAGCTCCACGTCTGACTGAGAGCTATCCGTTGAAGCGACGGAAGCCGGCATCCGGACGCGGGGCGGGACAGAACGCACGCCTCCCGCCGTCGCACGCCGGCCTCGTATGAGACTGGTAGGGGCCACACTGTCACGGCTGGCTGCAGTACGAAGAGGCCTGTGAGCAGACCCGGAAGGGGCTGGTACCACGGATCCAGCCATGGCAGGAGAGGCCAGGTGGCCCGACCCACCGTGGGCGGGCGCGGCACGCCCCAGGCCGACAGTTTTTTCAATGGACATCGCCGGCAGCAGCCCATCCGCAGCCGCAGAGCGGGTGTGTGGCCCCGCCATGCCACAGGAGGGAGCCTGCCGGTGGGCTTGTCCCCGGGGCGCACTAACAGGCCTCATATGGGCCCCTGTAGTCCCCATGGCGGTAGTGGCACGCGCGCGCTGGCCAGACCCCTGCCTGGCAGCTACGCGATCCACCCTCCCTCCTGCTGATACAATATATAATATGGGCTTTCCCACCCTTTAATATAATTGCAGCCATAGTGGGGATTGAATTTAGGACCCACTATACTACTAAGTGTTGCCGGGCGGGAGATGCGCAGGGCGGGAGACTGTTCCCGGCCCCACGTGGTCAGCCCCTACAGCAGCAGCCACGAGCAGTGGATCCAGGGACAGCAGGACACTGTCCCTGGCAGTCCGCCTCAGACGGGCGCGTCCCCCCCCCCCCGTCGCTCCGTCTAGCGCCGCCGCCAGCGGCGGTGACGGAGACGGGAACAGGTGCCGAAGGGGAGTGCGAGTGGGCAGCCCCGAGCAGTGGATCCAGGGACAGCAGGACACTGTCCCTGGCAGGCCGCCTCAGACGGGCGCGTCCCCCCCCGTCGCTCCGTCTAGCGCCGCAGCCAGCGGCGGTGACGGAGACGGGAACAGGTGCCGAAGGGGAGTGCGAGCGGGCGGGCGTACACGGACGCGCGCGGCCGGAGTCTCCAGCGCAGAGGGCGCAACAGGTCTTCCCCGTTACGGCTGGACACCATCAGAGTCCATAAGCCGTGTGGGGAGCCCTGCGCTGCGCCTTGCCATTTAGCCACAGAGACCTGCATTTCCCCCCCTGAGAGATGTAAGGAGAAAGGAGGGGGGAAGTGAGAAGAATGCCAACTGCAAAATGAAGATAGTAATAGTTAGGAGAAGGGAGATAAAGGGACAGCAGAGAGAGTATAGAAGATAATAAGGGGAGAGAATAAAAAAAAGGAATAAAGTGATAGGAAAATTAAATACTGTAAGCAATATAAGAGATAAATAAAAAGGGGGTTACTTAGCAGTTCCACGAGAAGAGCTGAAAAGAGGGAGGAAGTACCATGTCAGCAGCCTATATGTATGACAGGCCAGCCCCTATACATGATCCAGCCAATCAGCCCCTCGGACCCTCTCTCCACGTTCCTCCCACCACAAAACATTAACCCCTTCCAAGCCAAGCTGATGCATTGAGCGGCGCTGCGGAAGCCCCGACTGTGCGTTTATGCCGCTATGGTCACAGTATGTTCCCTACGCGGTCTTTACGGCAGACAGCGTCCCCTTTTTACACATTATATAGATATAATATAGATTATACTTACTGGCTCCTCTGTGCAGGCAGATGATGATCCCGGGCAGGCAGGGTAGGAGAAGGAGGGAGGGGGACTCGGGATTGGAGCAGCAGCAGCGCAGTGTAATTGGTGGAGGCGCTGCTGCAGCTGTTCCCTCCTTCCACTTAGGCTGGCCGTCGCTGCTGTGGCCAATGAAATATCCGATTTGATTGGATTTATCTGATGAGCTCTTCTCCTGCTACTTCGTAGCGTGCTGTTGATGCTGCTGCTGCCGCTGATGGGAGTGTCCGGAGAATGCCAGTCAAACTTCCTAGGATATATCGCATGCGATATATCGCAGACACAAAAAAACACACCTTTTTTCCATACGATTCCATGCGATTACGATATATCACGAGTGCAGCACTAGCGACCTAGGGGATCCTACAAGACACTTACGGGAACACGCATCGGATCGGAAACACCTCCAAAATGCCTGATTTCATCCGATATATCGGCCCGAATGCCTGAAATTGGATGAGATCGGGCATTATCGTTCTAGTGTATGGGGCCCTTAAGATACACATGGTAACTGTAAGTGTGATCATTAACAGAACCTATAAGATCCATTATACTATCATTCATATCGGGATCAGCAAACTGTATGACTAATAGCTGATACATGGATAACGGATGTATTAATCACAGACACATTTAATCACTTTGCATCACTGTAAATTAATTATTTTGATGTGTGAACTATTGTCATTTAAATTTGAACTAGTGTGGTGTATAATTTGAATAAAACATAATATATGATATACAAGTATGGTCTGGGGAGCAGAAGATATTTAACCCTGTGCGAGACTCATCATATTTGGGTCTGACACTAATAAGTGAGAGACCTGTAGGCAGAGAAACATCTCACGAGCCTGATACTATTATTAAGTGAGAGACTTCATTGACTATGACCCCAAATATACAAGGAGACTTTATCTGGGTTATAACCCTGATACCTGACACTATAATTGAGAGGTAATCTGGAGTTTCTGGGGTTACACCCCTAAATGTGATATGCACCTGACACTATGGCCCTCATTCCGAGTTGTTCGCTCGCAAGCTGCTTTTAGCAGCTTTGCACACACTAAGCCGCCGCCTACTGGGAGTGAATCTTAGCTTATCAAAATTGCGAATGAAAGATTAGCAAAATTGCGATTAGACACTTCTTAGCAGTTTCTGAGTAGCTCCACACTTACTCGGCATCTGCGATCAGTTCAGTGCTTGTCGTTCCTGGTTTGACGTCACAAACACACCCAGCGTTCGCCCAGACACTCCTCCGTTTCTCCAGCCACTCCCGCGTTTTTCCCAGAAACGGTAGCGTTTTTTTGCACACACCCATAAAACGGCCAGTTTCCGCCCAGAAACACCCACTTCCTGTCAATCACATTACGTTCACCAGAACGAAGAAAAAACCTCGTAATGCCGTGAGTAAAATACCTAACTGCATAGCAAATTTACTTGGCGCAGTCGCACTGCGGACATTGCGCATGCGCATTAGCGACTAATCGCTCCGTTGCGAGAAAAAAATACAGAGCGAACAACTCGGAATGACCCCCTATATGTGAGAGGTAGCTTACCAATATATCTGACACTAAAGTAAAACCGAGTAAAACCCAATCCGCTCATCACTAGACACTATAAGTGAGAGGTAATTTGGAGGACATAAATAAATCCTCCTCTAATGAGATGTGACACTATTCATGAGCTCCCACTACCCGATATAAATTATACCAGTACCATACTTGACATTATAAGTGAGATCTTTAAGCCATATAAGAATTCTCCATACAATTGTTACAAAATATTTGTCTCTTTAATTGGGGAGTGCGAAGATCAATGGATAATATGTCTCTTTAATACACCATATTAGAGTCAGTTTACCACTTAACTGATGATATTTTCCCAAAAAAAAACGCTCAGAAATTTTCGTTTTTTTTTTAATGAGTGAATTAGGTGAAGAACATGAATTTAACCCTATCCAAAATAATTTTAGTAAAAAAAAAAAGAAAAAATATATAGATTTTTTTTATTTTTTTTGTTTTATTTTCCCCAAACATCGAAACATTGGCCCTCATTCCGAGTTGATCGGTCGCAAGGCGATTTTAGCAGAGTTACACACGCTAAGCCGCCGCCTACTGGGAGTGAATCTTAGCTTCTTAAAATTGCGACCGATGTATTCGCAATATTGCGATTACTAACTACTTAGCAGTTTCAGAGTAGCTCCAGACTTACTCTGCCTGTGCGATCATTTCAGTGCTTGTCGTTCCTGGTTGACGTCACAAACACACCCAGCGTTCGCCCAGGCACTCCCACCGTTTCCCCGGCCACTCCTGCGTTTTTTCCGGAAACGGTAGCGTTTTCAGCCACACGCCCCTGAAACGCCGTGTTTCCGCCCAGTAACACCCATTTCCTGTCAATCACATTACGATCGCCGGAGCGAAGAAAAAGCCGTGAGTAAATATACTTTCATCATAGTAAAGTTACTTGGCGCAGTCGCAGTGCGAACATTGCGCATGCGTACTAAGCGGATTTTCACTGCGATGCGATGAAAAATACCGAGCGAACAACTCGGAATGAGGGCCATTGATCTGGAACATTGCGACCATCAGAACATCGGAAACATCACAACCAATGCGGCTTTCATTTTGGAAGCCGGGACAGCCTGCAGGTACACCAGGGGTGCTTGGGGGGTTCATTTACACTTCCCCAGCAGCTGCTATTGTCTGCAGCCGCTGGAGGGGGTGCGGGGCAGGGACATGCAGTCAGGGGAGGCAGTGCCTCCCCTGTCATTAATGATTAAAATAATATAAAGTAGATACTTATGACACATATTCTGTGTCATAAGTATTTTCTTTATCTTATCCTAATCATTTTAAGCCTAAAAAGTAGTTTGGGAGGCACTGATAGCAGTGCCTCCCGATAACTGTAGGAACTGGTTCAAGCTGGAGGGGCGGGGCCAAGCACTGGGCTGTCAAAGCCCATTGAAAACCAGAGCAGAAAGCGGCACTTATCCAAGTGCCTCGTTGACAGGGAAAACCCCCCCTGTCAGCGAGGCAGATGTGATTGGACAGCGGATCCAGTGCTGGATCCGCTCGTCCAATCACCAGAAGAGGCAGGAGGACCCGGCGCCCAGCTCAGTTACAGTAGCGCAGCGGGGTGAAGAGGCAGCGGGACCCGGAGTTAAAGCCAGGGCCGGCCGCGCAAACCAAGGAGGGCGCTGCTGTGGACCTACATCGCAGCAGCCACCCGCTGTACCTGGATGCCGCTGGGTGTCCTCCAGCTCCCAGCCCTCCCGCGATGCCAGGGAACTGGGGGAGACAGTGGCGGATTGCCGCTCCCCCCCCCCCCCACCCCCCTCCTGTCGTCTGGGAAATGTGCCTTCAACTGTGTGACCTCCCGCTCCCAGCCCTCCCGCGATGCCAGGGAACTGGGGGAGACAGTGGCGGATTGCTCCCCCCCTCATGTCGTCTGGGAAATGTGCCTTCAACGGTGTGACCTCCCGCTCCCAGCCCTCCCGCGATGCCAGGGAACTGGTGGAGGCAGTGGTGGATTGCCCTCCCCACTGTCGTCTGGGAAGGGTCCCGCGGTGCCACCAGTGCATGAAGTCCAGCCCCAGCCCACGGTGTCAATGTGGAACAGGGGACCCTGAAGGGGCCATGGCTGCCCGCTGCTGCACTACTGGTGCAGGTACCGCCCGCCGCTCACCGTCGTCAGCCGCCCGCTGCCCGCCGCCCGCCGCCACCCGCAACAAATGGCAGACAGAGGGACCTCACCGCCGCTGCCCATTGGTGCCTCCGCCGACAACAGTCAGGTAATGTTCCCCTGCTGTCACCCTCTCTCCCTGTTGTTACTGTCCCTGTCCCTATTGTCACTCTCTCTCTCCCTCCTGTCACTGTTGTCACTCTCTCTCTCTCCCTGCTGTTACACTTGTCACTCTCTCTCTCCCTGCTGTCACTGTCGTCACTTTCTCTCTCCCTGTCGTCACTCTCTCTCCCTGTCCCTGCTGTCACTCTGGCTGTCCCTGCTGTCACAATTTCAGCTCATTCAGTGTGCTACAATGTGAATTTCGGCTCATTCAGTGTACTATAATGTGAATTCCGGCTCATTCAGTGTGCTATAATGTGAATGTCGGCTCATTCAGTGTGCTATAATGTGAATTCCGGCTCATTCAGTGTACTATAATGTGAATGTCGGCTCATTCAGTGTGCTATAATGTGAATTTCAGCTCATTCAGTGTGCTGCAATGTGAATTTCGGCTCATTCAGTGTACTATAATGTGAATGTCGGCTCATTCAGTGTGCTATAATGTGAATTTCAGCTCATTCAGTGTGCTACAATGTGAATTTCGGCTCATTCTGTGTGCTACAATGTGAATTTCGGCTCATTCTGTGTGCTATAATGTGAATTTCAGCTCGTTCAGTGTGCTACAATGTGAATTTTGGCTCATTCAGTGTGCTACAATGTGAATTTTGGCTTATTCAGTGTGCTACAATGTGAATTTCGGCTCATTCAGTGTGCTGTAATGTGAATTTCGGCTCATTTAGTGTGCTACAATGTGAATTTCGGCTCATTCAATGTGCTACAATGTGAATTTCGGCTCATTCAATGTGCTACAATGTGAATTTCGGCTCATTCAGTGTACTATAATGTGAATGTTGGCTCATTCAGTGTGCTACAATGTGAATTTCGGCTCATTCTGTGTGCTACAATGTGAATTTCGGCTCATTCTGTGTGCTACAATGTGAATTTCGGCTCATTCTGTGTGCTATAATGTGAATTTCGGCTCGTTCAGTGTGCTACAATGTGAATTTTGGCTCATTCAGTGTGCTACAATGTGAATTTTGGCTTATTCAGTGTGCTACAATGTGAATTTCGGCTCATTCAGTGTGCTGTAATGTGAATTTCGGCTCATTTAGTGAGCTACAATGTGAATTTCGGCTCATTCAATGTGCTACAATGTGAATTTCGGCTCAGTCAATGTGCTACAATGTGAATTTCGGCTCATTCATTGTGCTACAATGTGAATTTCGGCTCATTCAGTGTGCTATAATGTGAGCTTCGGCTCATTCAGTGTGCTACAATGTGAGCTTCGGCTCATTCAGTGTGCTACAATGTGAATTTTGGCTCATTCAGTGTGTTACAATGTGAATTTCGGCTCATTCATTGTGCTACAATGTGAATTTCGGATCATTCATTGTGCTACAATGTGAATTTCGGCTCATTCAGTGTGCTATAATGTGAGCTTCGGCTCATTCAGTGTGCTACAATGTGAGCTTCGGCTCATTCAGTGTGCTACAATGTGAATTTTGGCTCATTCAGTGTGCTACAATGTGAGTTTCGGCTCATTCAGTTGTGCTATAATGTGAATTTCAGCTCGTATCATGTGCTATTTATTAAGACTCAACGTTTCGGGGTCGCATCCTGACGAAGGGGCTGCGACCCCGAAACGTTGATTCTTAATAAATAGCACGCTTTTTTCACCATTCTTAAAAAGTCTTCAAGTGCCGTCCTCATTGCCAGCAGTTATATATATATATATATATATATATATATATATATATACACTGCTCAAATAAATAAAGGGAACACTAAAATAACACATCCTAGATCTGAATGAATGAAATATTCTTATTAAATACTTTGTTCTTTACATATTTGAATGTGCTGACAACAAAATAACACAAAAATTATCAATGGAAATCAAATTTATTAACCCATGGAGGTCTGGATTTGGAGTTACCCTCAAAATGAAAGTGGAAAAACACACTACAGGTTGATCCAACTTTGATGTAATGTCCTTAAAACAAGTCAAAATGGGGCTCAGTAGTGTGTGTGGCCTCCACATGCCTGTATGACCTCCCTACAACGCCTGGGCATGCTCCTAATGAGGTGGCGGATGGTCTCCTGAGGGATCTCCACCCAGACCTGGACTAAAGCATCCGCCAACTCCTGGACAGTCTGTGGTGCAACGTGGCGTTGGTGGATGGAGCGAGACATGATGTCCCAGATGTGCTCAATTGGATTCAGGTCTGGGGAATGGGCAGGCCAGTCCATAGCATCAATGCCTTCGTCTTGCAGGAACTGCTGACATACTCCAGCCACATGAGGTCTAGCATTGTCTTGCATTAGGAGGAACCCAGGGCCAACCGCACCACCATATGGTCTCACAAGGGGTCTGAGGATCTCATCTCGGTACCTAATGGCAGTCAGGCTACCTCTGGCGAGCACATGGAGGGCTGTGCGGCCCCCCAAAGTAATGCCACCCCACACCATTACTGACCCACTGCCAAACCGGTCATGCTGGAGGATGTTGCAGGCAGAACGTTCTCCTTGGCGTCTCCAGACTCTGTCACATCTGTCACATGTGCTCAGTGAGAACCTGCTTTCATCTGTGAAGAGCACAGGGCGCCAGTGGCGAATTTGCCAATCTTGGTGTTCTCTGGCAAATGCCAAATGTCCTGCACGGTGTTGGGCTGTAAGCACAACCCCCACCTGTGGACGTCGGGCCCTCATACCACCCTCATGAGTCTGTTTCTGATCGTTTGGGTAGACACATGCACATTTGTGGCTTGCTGGAGGTCATTTTGCAGGGCTCTGGCAGTGCTCCTCCTGTTCCTCCTTGCACAAAGGCGGAGGTAGCGGTCCTGCTGCTGGGTTGTTGCCCTCCTCCGGCCTCCTCCGGGTGGTCTTCTGTATGCCGGTGGTCGGGCTCCCGGCGCTCAGTATACCGGCGCCGGGAGCCCGACAGCCGGCATACCGACACTTATTTTCCCTCGTGGGGGTCCACGACCCCCATAGAGGGAGAATAAAATAGTGTGGCGCGCGTAGCGCGCCACCGTGCCCGTAGCGTGGCGAGCGCAGCGAGCCCGCAAGGGGCTCATTTGCACTCGCCACGCTGTCGGTAAGCCGGCGGTCGGGCTCCCGGCGCCGGTATGCTGGTCGCCGGGAGCCCGACCGCCGGCCAGCCGTAGTGAACCCCCTCCTCCACGTCTCCTGATGTACTGACCTGTCTCCTGGTAGCGCCTCGATGCTCTGGACACTACGCTGACAGACACAGCAAACCTTCTTGCCACAGCTCGCATTGATGTGCCATCCTGGATGAGCTGCACTACCTGAGCCACTTGTGTGGGTTGTAGAGAGGTCATACAGGCACGTGGAGGCCACACACACTACTGAGCCTCATTTTGACTTGTTTTAAGGACATTACCCTTAAAGTTGGATCAGCCTGTAGTGTGTTTTTCCACTTTCATTTTGAGGGTGACTCCAAATCCAGACCTCCATGGGTTAATAAATTTGATTTCCATTGATAATTTTTGTGTGATTTTGTTGTCAGCACATTCAACTATGTAAAGAACAAAGTATTTAATAAGAATATTTCATTCATTCAGATCTAGAATGTGTTATTTTAGTGTTCCCTTTATTTTTTTGAGCAGTGTATATATATATATATATATATATATATATATATTCTCAGTGCCTCCCCAGCCAGTGACCTCATTGCACGCCACTGGTGCGGGGTCCTGCCGTGCAGTGATCGGCAGCACAGCAATCAGTAGGGGAGAGTGCAGGTAGGCAGAGGGACTTTCTAGTCCCTCTGACAGTAGCAGCGGAGGGAAGTTTCCCTTCCCTGATGCTGCTAACACAGTTTATCTGACTGGTCACATCCTGTGCGACCAGGTCAGATAAAGCACTTGCAGGCATGGTGGTATCTGATGCGACCATAGAGATATAGTTTTAAGTGGTTATAGGGTGCGCAATGAGATCCAGAGGTCAGCCCAGTGATAGTATAAATGAAGTTTCACCTACTTCACAGAATTTTCACAATTATACACAGGTAATATACTCCACTTTGGCGCTCTCCGGATTTAACATGCCACTTATATGGACTAAATTCTTCAAAAGGTCACAACCTGTATAATATGTGTCCCTAATGGCATATACCAATTAGGGTACACACATAAAAACAAAAAACACGCAATAGTGTAGAGTCCTTTTATCAAGAGATAGTATATTCTTTTTTCAATACATCACACTCACAAAGCGCCACAAGGTTTTAGGCATATCGTAGTTTCTTTATATCAGAAAGTCTGTCCAATTCCACAAGATCAATATTCCACTTCTTCTAAGGATTCAATGTCCCGCCACTCCCGATAACATATAACAGAAAAAAAAGCAAATAGTGCAGCAAACCCTTAAACAAACGGGTATTTATTTTTACACAGATGCACTCACATGTTACATAAATAAAAAGGCATATCACAAGGCGTTATCCCTTATTTCCCAAAAGACACACTCACAGACTTTCTGATATAAAGAAACTACGATATGCCTAAAACCTTGTGGAGCTTTGTGAGTGTGATGTATTGAAAAAAGAATATACTATCTCTTGATAAAAGGACTCTACACTATTGCGTGTTTTTTGTTTTTATGTATGTACCCTAATTGGTATATGCCATTAGGGACACATATTATACAGGTTGTGACCTTTTGAAGAATTTAGTCCATATAAGTAGCATGTTAAATCCGGAGAGGGCCAAAGTGGAGTATATTACCTGTGTAAAATCTGATGCGACCATGCCAGGCAAGTGGTTAAAAGACATCTCGATATATATAGAACTATAGCTGTCTTAATATTTTTTAATTACTTTGTTACCTGTGTGTATCTAAACAGCCAGGCATGTCTAGGCAATATGCCAAGATTCTTGAATGAGTGCAATAGAAACTACTGCATTTTGCTAGATTTCAGTGGAAACTATAATATTGACTTATACTGTAGTATACATAGTATCATCTATATCAATATAGTGAATAAAGAGGACAGACACAAAAAAGGCACTCAGTTGTTGTTTTTTTAATAATCTATTTTTCTTTCTGCAATTCACAGTGTTGTCATACTTTCACAACATTTCTATACATGTTTTTTAAACTAGGTGATTCATTGCGCTCTTCACACTGTTGGAAGGGGCTATGCCCCCTTAACCCTGATGGAAGAGGGGTGGGTGCGGGGATGCTGCAGGTGGGGGAGGGGCGGTTGCGGGGGTGCTGCGAGTGGGGAAGGGGCGGGTGCAGGGGTGCCGTGGGTGGAGGAGGGGGTCTAGAGCCACTGCGGGTGGGAGAGGGGCAGTTGCGGGGGGTGCCGCGAGTGGGTTCCAGAGCCACTGCGGTTGGGGGAGGGGTGGCTGCGGTGGTGACGTGGATGGGGGAGGGGGCCGGTGGTGCTGGGAATAGCGGAGTTGCGGGTAATGCTTCTTCTGCTTTTCCTCCTGGAAGCAGCTAAGCTGCTGATCTTTGTTGGTGCTCCCTGCAGCAGGCGGTGAAGACGCCTGTGGCTGGGCCAGGAACCGTAGCTATCCCCTGATGGTGAGTCCCTCTGCAGCCGAGTGGAGTCCAGGGAACACACAGCAGGCAAAGGGCAGAGCCTCCCATTGGATGTAACCTGTGTGAGAGGGTGTTTCTCAACCAATCAGCTGTGGGCTGGGTGTGATAGACCTGGCGCTAACCCAATGGGAGCTCCTAGCCACGCCCAGCATTAGGAAATGAGTCACAGAGTCACAGATCTGGGCAAATATATAGGAGATATTTCGCATACAGTCTTTTCTCAAGATATGAGATAATGTAATAAATTTTAAATTTTTAATGGATTAAATAAATGTTAGATTTTAAACCTTTAGTGTACCATAAAACAGATCCTTTTCTTCTTTCTCCATTTTCTATTTACAAATATATAAAGGGGCAATATGCGGACCTATCAGGTGATTTGTTTATTAAGAGACCTCTACACAAAACGTGCGGACACCCACTAAGGCTTGAGGAGAGCAAATTCTTCACTGTAAGGGCGATACGAATAAAGAATTCACTGCCAGAGAAGGTTGTAATGGTGGACTCAGTCAATGCGTTTAAAAATGGGTTAGATAAATTCTAACAGAAAAAGATATATGAGGATATAGCCTTTAACCAGAATAGAATAGGGAATATAATATATTTCATGTTGTCAGGGCCGCCATCAAGGGGGTGCCCTGTGTACACTTTTCCCGGCCCTGGCCACTCTGACAGAGAGTAGAGGGCCTGGGCTGCTCAAACTGCCCACCGTCCCTATTCCCAGCGGCCGCCGCCGGTGGGACTGCCGGTGGCTGCTAATGCCGGTAAACACCCGGCGCCACTCACTAGTGGTGGTGGGGAGAGAGACAGAGGATCAGCTGGGTGAGTTCCAGAAATGGAACTAGCCCACCGCTAATCAAGGGCCCCCAGCCAGCAGCTTTATAATGAGTCAAACTGACTCATTAGTACGCCACCGCTTCGCTCTGTGGACCTGGCGTGGCCTGAGGACACACGTTTCTGACCAGAGGAGGAAAGGGAGAAGGAGGAGGGACCTCAGCTCTCCCCAACTCTGCTTTCAAATTCTGTGTGATGGCGGCGGGCTAGGCCACAAGTTGTCAGGCAGCCCAGTGCTCAGCCTCTCCGGCCCCATCGACAGCATTGGCACAGTCCCTGGCTGCAGAATATTGCACAGGCAGCAGCACCTTGTAGGTAACTGCCGCATGGAGGGGTTGATTTGATGCATAATAGCGGATGGTGTGTGCATTATGGGATGGAATGCACAGTGTGGTATGGGGAATGATGTTACTGTGGGGGGGATGGGATGCACAGTGTGGGGTGGGGGATGGGATGCGCTGTGTGGGGTGGGGAGAATAGTGAGGGATGAAGTGCGGAATAGGGTCACATGCGCATGTGTGTGTGTATGTATGTATATATATATATATATATATAATGGGTTGGGTATGCAGGTATCCCAGCAGCAGAATGCCGATGGGGGGAGCGCAACAAGCCCCTTGCTGGCTTGCTGCGTTCACCACAATGCGGGCTCGGTGCCGGTCACAGAACTAAATCCCTCAATAAATATATACATATAATAGGATTTTAATACCTACCGGTAAATCCTTTTCTCTTAGTCCGTAGAGGATGCTGGGGATGCTTCAAGAACCATGGGGTCTAGACGGGATCCGCAGGAGACATGGGCACTTTAAGACTTTAAAAGGGGTGTGAACTGGCTCCTCCCTCTATGCCCCTCCTGCAGACTTCAGTTATAGGAACTGTGCCCAGGGAGATGGACATTTCGAGGAAAAGGATTATTGTTAAACCACGGTGAGCATTATACCAGCTCACACCTCCAGTATGCCGCAGAACGTGGCCTTCAACAGAACACCAGCCGACGGAATGAAGAATATGCAGCAATACGCTGACATAACTGTAACACAACCTATGTGTGTAAACACAACCAGTAACAGCATAAAGCATGCTATGGCCTGAATATCATCAGCAACAGGCTGACTTAAACACAACACACCATGTGTGTAAACATACCCAATGACTGCAGACACAGTACGCACTGGGACGGGCGCCCAGCATCCTCTACAGACTAAGAGAAAAGCATTTACCAGTAGGTATTAAAATCCTATTTTCTCATACGTCCTAGAGTATGCTGGGGATGCTTCAAGAACCATGGGGTTTATACCAAAGCTCTAGAACGGGCGGGAGAGTGCGGATGACTACAGCACCGATTGACCAAACAAGAGGTCCTCCTCAGTCAGGGTATGAAACGTGTAAAACTTTGCAAAAGTGTTTGAACCCGACCAAGTAGCTGCTCGGCAAATCTGTAATGCCAAGACCCTTCGGGCAGCTGCCCAGGATGAGCTCACCTTTCTGGTAGAATGGGGTTTCACCGATTTCGGTAACGGCAATCCAGCCGTAGAATGAGCCTGCTTGATCGTATTACAGAACCAGCGTGCAATAGTCTGCTTGGAAGCAGGAGCCCCGATCTTGTTGGGAGCCCATAGGACAAACAAAGCCTCTGTTTTCGCCAAGTCGAGCCGTTCTGGCGACTTAGATTTTTAAATCTCTGACCACATCGAGAGACTTCGATTGCACCAAAGCGTCAGTAGCCACAGGCACCACAATAGGCTGGTTTACGCGAAATGATGAAACCACTTTTGGCAGAAATTGCTGAACGAGTTCACAACTCCACTCTATCAGCATGGGAGATGAAATAGGGCTTTTGTGAGACAAAGCCGCCAATTCAAATACCCGCCTTGCGGAAACCAAGGCCAACAATACGACTACTTTCCAAGTAAGGAAATTTAACTCAACCTTACGTAAAGGTTCAACCAATGAGATTGCAGGAAACTGCAACACCATATTAAGATCCCATGGTGCCACTGGGGGCACATAGGGAGGATAGATGTGCAGTAAGCCTTTCGCAAAGTTCTGAACTTCTGGAAGGGAGGCCAATTCTTTCAGAAAGAAAATTGATAAGGCCGAAATTTGTACTTTAATGGAGCCTAACTTTAGGCCCGCATCCACACCTGCTTGCAAAAAATGGAGCAAACGCCCCAGCTGAAAGTCCTCCATAGGAGCCTTCTTGGATTCACACCAAGACACATATTTTCTCCAAATACGGTGGCAATGCTTTGCCGTTACTTCTTTTCTAGCCTGAAGAAGTGTGGGAATGACTTCACTGGGAATACCCTTTCGGGCTAGGATTTGGCGTTCGACCGCCATGCCATCAAACGCAGCCGCGGTAAGACTTGATACATGCACGGTCTGTGCTGTAACAGGTCCCTTCGTAGAGGAAGAGGCCAGGGATCTTCTATGAGTAATTCTTGAAGATCTGGATACCAAGCCCTCCTTGGCCAGCCCGGAACAATGAGGATTGCGTGAACCTTTGTTCTTCTTATGATCTTTATCACCTTCGAAATGAGTGGAAGTGGAGGGAACACATAAACCGACTGAAACACCCGCGGTATCACCAGGGCGTCCACCGCTATCGCTTGAGGGTCCCTCGACCCGGAACAATATCTCCGAAGGTTTTTGTTGAGGCGAGACGCCAGCATGTTTATTTGAAGAATTCCCCAATGACTTGTCACTTCTGCAAAGACCTCTTGATGAAGACAGCACTCTCCTGGATGGAGATCGTGTCTGCTGAGGAAGTCTGCTTCCCAGTTTTCTACACCCGGAATGAAGACCACTGACAGAGCGCTTACATGTCTTTCCGCCCAGCGGAAAACTTTTGTGGCTTCTGCCATTGCCGCTCTGCTCCTCGTTCCGCCCTGGCGGTTTACGTACGCCACTGCTGTTAAGTTGTCCGGCTGAATTAAGACGGCAGATCGCAAAGAAGGTGTTCCGCTTGCAGAAGGCCATTGTAAATAGCCCTCAATTCCAGAATGTTTATTGCAGACAAGCTTCCTGGCTTGACTATCTTCCCCCTGAAAGACTGTTCTCCAGCCTCGGAGACTTGCATCCATGGACACCAGGGTCCAATCCTGGATCCCGAACCTTCGTCCCTCTAGGACAGGCATTCCCAACCACGGTCCTCAAGGCACACTAACAGTGCAGGTTTTAGTGATATCCAGTCTTCAGCATAGGTGACTTAATTAGTAGATGAGCTATTTTGATTTAACCATCTGTGCTGCAGCCTGGATATCACTAAAACCTGCACTGTTGGTGTGCCTTGAGGACCGTGGTTGGGAATGCCTGCTCTAGGAGGTGAGAACTGTATATCCACCACAGGAGAGAGATTCTGGTCCTGGAATATAGGATTATTTTCCGGTGCATGTGCAGGTGAGACCCGGACCACAAGTCCAACTGGTCCCGCTAAAACCACTCTGGCATTTAACCTGCCGCTTAATGGCCACGTAGGCCGCAACCATCTTCTTCATCAACGGAACGTATTGATAGAAATTACACTGTTGCAGATCCGATCCGACTCTGAATCCTCAGAGCTCTTTCCAGTGGAAGAAACAAACTCTCAACAGTTCTGGATATAACATTATCCCCAACTCCGACAACCGCTTCGTTGGGATCAACAGTGATTCTGGCAAGTTCAGGAGCCAACCACTTTGTTGAAGAATTGTCCGGGAGAAAACAAAGTTTTTCACCACTTGTTTCCTTACCTCGCCGTACTCAGGAGAGCGTCCCAGTACAGAATAATAATGACTCTTACTATTGAAGGAAAACTATCATACCGCCATCACTCCGGTGAATTGGCAATGACAATCCTGAATAGCAAACCAAGGTAAGCCTAATGCGGAAGAAACCGTACTTAGGGGGTAATTCCGAGTTGATCGCAGCAGGAACTTTGTTAGCAGTTGGGCAAAACCATGTGCACTGCAGGGGAGGCAGATATAACATGTGCAGAGAGAGTTAGATTTGGGTGTGGTGTGTTCAATCTGCAATCTAAATTGCAGTGTAAAATTAAAGCAGCCAGTATTTACCCTGCACAGAAACAAAATAACCCACCCAAATCTAACTCTTTCTGCACATGTTATATCTGCCTCCCCTGCAGTGCACATGGTTTTGCCCAATTGCTATCAAAAATCCTGCTGCGATCAATTTGGAATTACCCACTTAGACCCTCATTTTCCTTTTACAGATAGGATATCCCTGCCCTGAGAGATTCCATCTTGTAGTTCAACTTCTTAAGTAGACATTTTTGGGATTGTTCTGATCGAGTCGTCCGGCCTCAGAAGCACGAAAAAGCTTGAATAACAGCTTTTTTAGGGTCATGGACTAACCGATTAAGAGGGTCTCTAATGGAAATAATATTAGTTTTGGCCCTAGCAGAGCGGAGTCGTGCCGCCAGAATCTTGTCCGCCTTATCCCCCTTCTCATAAAAAGACTGGCGAAGCCATTTAAGACATTTAGCCACCCGTCTGGAGAGAAGGAGATCAAGTTCCGCCTTAACAGTACGGAGTTCGGACAAGATGGTCTTGTCGGAGGACGCCTTATGCTGGGTCTCGAGGGAATGTAGTCTGATAGAAAGTCTATTAAGCTGGGTGAGGGATTGTTTCTTGGCCCGTGAAGCTAGGCTGATGATGTGCCCCCGGAGGACCGCCTTGTGTGCCAGCCAAAGAGTGGACCTGGAAGTGTCGGGGGAATCGTTCAGGGTAAAATAGTCAGAAAGCTTATCCCGAAGGAGGGAGCGTGTCTCCGGGTTGTGAAGGAGGGAGTCGTTGAGGCGCCAAGTCATGGGGCGGGGGCGAGAGAGAAGACCCGAGAGATCGCAGGAGATAGGGGCATGGTCAGACCATTTCAGTGGGTGAACATGGGCATCCCGGAGGGTCAAGGCAAGTTTGTGGCTGAGCATGATCATATCGATGCGGGAGTAAGAGTTATGAGGAGCGGAGTAGAAGGTGTAGTCACGTGCTGCAGAATCTTTGATCCTCCAGGAGTCGTAGAGAAGCTGGGATCGCATGAGACGGAGGAGGGATCTAGAGCGGAGAGAGTCCGACTGGGAAGCAGAGGAGAGAGAGGGAGAGCGGTCTATGTTCGGATTTAACACAGCGTTAAAATCTCCAGCTAGTATGAGGTCGCCCTGCCGGACTTGAGTGAGGAGCATGTCTAGTTTCGCAAAGAACCGCTTCTGTCCCTGGTTAGGGGCATAGATGTTGACTAAGGTGCACAATTTGTGATTGAGTTTCCCCACCAACACAAGGAACCGGCCTTCCCTGTCCTCGTGGGAGTCGAGGAGTTCAAAGGTGAGATGGCTGGCAAATAGGATCGCAACTCCCCGCTTTTTAGCCAAATGGTCACAGGCATGAAACACGTCAGGGTACGGTTTATATTGTAGGGTAGGGGGGCATCATGTAGAAAATGAGTCTCCTGGAGGAAGACCAGGTCACCTCTGTGAAGTTTAAGGGTGGCAAAGAGCTTACCTCTCTTTTGAGGGCTATTCAGGCCCTTCACATTAAAAGAGAGTACCCGGAGACCCATGGGCAAGCAGTAAGGAGGAAAGCAGAATAGACGAAGAAGCAGAGTAGAGGATAACGTGGTCAGAAAGGAGGGGGAAGGAAAGAGCACCAGAGGGGGGGGGGGGGGGAGGGTAGGTGGTCGTCCAGCAGTAGAGGCCAGAACCAATGGTGCTGACAGGGGGAAGGGATGCTAGGCGTCGGGAGGGCACCTAGGTCAGCAAACGGGCTCGAAGCCCCCAAGGGGCGCCGCCTGGCATCCAGGCGATGCATCACCAACCGCTTGGTGATGTCCAATAAGCGGGTCCCCCCTGGAGGGACCTTCAAAGAGAGGTTTGAGAGAAAACAGGAGTGAAGAACGGGTGGAGCTCCAGAGAGGTAGTGAAGAAGAGAAGAAAAAGAAGCAGGAGAAAGAGGAAAAAGGGAAATAAGAACCATAAACACATCGTAACAAAAGGTAACAATAAAACAGTTGAGAACCGACTAAGGGATCTAGGGGTGAGAACATGGGAGATCTAAAGATAAACAGCTCCCCAGGTGGGGAGTACGACCAGGAAAGGCCGCCAGAAACTGTCACACGCCATAGGCGGCATTCACCGCACTTACCCCTGCGTGCCTGCTGGTCTGTGTTGCAGCCTCCGCCTTCGGTGGTCCACGGGCTCCGGCGTCTGGCTGGCGCGGCTCCCGGCGGTTCCCCGGGGCAGGGGCGCCGCCATGACACCCGGCATCACGTGGGTGGGGAGCGGGTGACGTCATCAGACTGTTCCACCAATCCAGCGGAGGCGGGAGATTCAAATGCAGACGCCGGGCAGAGCCTCGACGCCTGAGTATCGTCTTTTCCCCTGAAGTGGATGCCAGTGCTCTTGTTCCCGGCGAATCTCTCTGCAGTCGTACCCCAGTGTCTCCGGCACTTCCAGGTGCCAGTTGCTGCACAGTTCCAGTGTATACAGCGGCTGGTGTGTTCCTCTGCAATCCAGTCACCAGTGCTTCTTGGAGTCAGCGTGGGCTGCGGGCTAAACGCCGCTCTCAAGTTCTACAAGTCATCAGTGTCTTTAAATAACGCTCTCAAGTTCTACAAGTCATCAGTGTCTTTAAACACCGCTCTCAAGTTCTACAAGTCATCAGTGCCTTTAAACACCGCTCTCAAGTTCTACAAGTCATCAGTGTCTTTAAACACCATTCTCAAATTCTACAAGTCATCAGTGTCTTTAACCACCGCTCCCAAGTTTTGCAAGTTACCAGTGTCTTTAACCACCGCTCCTAAGTTTTGCAAGTTGCCAGTGTCTTTAACCACCGCTCTCAAGTTATACAAATCATCAGTGTCTTTAACCACCGTTCTCAAGTTCTACAGTGTCTTTAATCACCGCTCTCAAGTCATACAAATCATCAGTGTCTTTAACCACCGCTCTCAAGTTCTATTAATCATCAGTATCTTTAGTCACCGCTCTCAAGTCATACAAATTATCAGTGTCTTTAACCACCGCTCACAAGTTATACAAATCATCAGTGTCTTTAACCACCATTCTCAAGTTCTACAGTGTCTTTAATCACCGCTCTCAAGTCATACAAATCATCAGTGTCTTTAACCACCGCTCTCAAGTTCTATAAATCATCAGTATCTTTAGTCACCGCTCTCAAGTCATACAAATTATCAGTGTCTTCAACCACCGCTCACAAGTGTTTCAAATCATCAGAGTCTTTAACCACCGTTCACCAGTTCTTCAAATCATCAGTATCTTTAACAGTGCTTACAAGTTCTCCTATAAGCCTGGACATTCCCTCCATACGTTCCTTCTCTGCTATGTGACATTGTGTTGCTCCCTTCCTGCAATAAAGTTCTTTAATATTTTCACCAAGCTTTACTGTCAGAGTCCTGTATGAGGAAGACCTATATCAAGCCATCCCTGTTCCGACTCAACTGTGGTTCCTCTCCCCTACCATCGGGAGAACCCCTGAGTTCACAACACCCCCAACCTAGGTCAGTGACAGTATACTCAGGCCTCATGGACCTGGGGGATCGGAGCCCAGAGGCAAGTACCATCCAGGACTTGATTTCTCGAGTACAAAGTCAGGAAGCAGCACAGGGCCAGGTGATGCATTATCTCCAGGAATTATCTGGCCGGCTGGATCAAATTCAGACTTCTGTGGCTTCAGTAGTACCGGCCCCAGCTCCAGTACCCGCTCCAGTGGTTGTCTCTAGTAATGTTCCATTCTCCTCTGGAACCAGGTCACGCCTTCAGCTCCCTACTCCTTCTCGCTATAATGGGAATCCAAAGAATTGCCGTGGTTTTCTCAATCAGTGCGAGGTACATTTTGAACTTCTTTCACATAACTTCCCTACTGATCGGTCCAAGGTGGCATACATTATTTCTTTGCTCGAGGGTTCAGCGTTGGATTGGGTGTCTCCGTTATGGGAGCGGTCTGATCCATTGGTTTCTAGTTACACCAATTTCATTACATCATTCCGCAGGATCTTTGATGAGCCCGGCAGGATGACCGCTGCCTCTGCAGACTTGCTTCGTGTCCGACAAGGCTCTCGTTCAGTGGGACAGTATGTGATTAATTTTCAGACCATAGCCTCAGAACTGCACTGGAATAATGATGCCCTTCAGGCTGCCTTTTGGAACGGGCTCTCCGATCGTCTAAAGGTCGAGTTGGTCACTAGAGATTTGCCGGATTCTTTAGAACAGTTGATCTCGCTCTGTGTAAAGGTGGATCTTCGCATGCAGGAACGAGGTGGCGAACGTAGTCGGTCAGATCGATCAAGGGTCCGATCTCTTCCGTCTAAGCAAACGGTTATTCCAAGTCCTGATGAACCCATGCAGATTAATCGATCTCGACTGTCCCCAGAAGAACGTCAGCATCGTCGTGAGGGCAGACTCTGCCTCTACTGTGGAGCCGCGGATCACTTTCTCAAGTTTTGCAAGTCTCGCCCGGGAAACGGGCAGTCCTAGCTTGTTCCGGAGGAGTCGAGCTAGGGGTTTCGTCTAAACCTTCTCCGCCAGTGGACTGTTTACTCTCCGTGTCTCTGTTCTCCGAGTCAATAGCCAAACCCGTTAAGGCTCTGCTGGACTCAGGGGCTGCAGGGAATTTTATTTCCCTTTCCTGTGCCCAGGATCTGGGTCTTCAGCTACGGTCGGTCGAACGACCTATTACGTTGACTGCTATCAATGGTACCCAAATTGCTAACGGTCTGATTTCAAGTTGTACAGTACCAATCAAACTGCAAGTGGGAGCTCTGCATCAAGAACACCTGGAGTTCCTAGTGATTCGGGAGATGCCTGCCCCACGATCTGGTTCTTGGCCTTCCTTGGCTTAAACTTCACAACCCTCACGTCGACTGGAGTTCGACACAAATAACATCTTGGAGTTCTTTTTGTCATTCAAATTGTCTCACCCCTGTCTATCCGCTCCGTGTATCTTCCAAGTCAGATGAAGGGCTCATTCCGGAGGCCTACCGGGAGTTTTCTGACGTGTTCTCGGAGCAAGCGGCCGATCAGCTACCACCACATAGACCCTGGGACTGCCCCATTGAGCTCATTCCGGGAAAATGCCACCTTGGGGTCGAACTTATCCCTTATCATTGCCCGAGACCCAAGCTATGTCGGACTATATCAAGTCTAATCTACAGAAAGGATTCATCCGCCCCTCTACCTCCCCGGCGGGGGCGGGGTTCTTTTTTGTGAAGAAGGACAGAGGGCTGAGACCATGTATTGACTATCGTGGTCTAAATGATGTCACCATTAAGAATAAGTATCCTCTGCCGCTCATTACGGAGCTTTTTTATATAGTTCGCGGAGCCCGAGTTTTCACCAAGCTTGATTTAAGGGGAGCTTATAATTTGATACGTATCCGACAGGGGGACGAATGGAAGACGGCCTTCAATACCAGGGACGGGCATTACGAGTATCTGGTAATGCCGTTTGGCCTCAGCAATGCCCCTGCCGTCTTCCAGGGATTCATTAACGAAGTATTTCGGGATATGCTATACAAATGGTATATTTGGATGACATTCTGATATTTTCTAAAAATCTCACAGAGCACAGAATACAGGTCAAAGAGGTACTTCTTCGATTGCGAGAGAATCATCTTTATGGCAATATTTCCAAATGTTCTTTTGAGGCTCCTTCTATTCCATTTCTTGGTTACATCATTTCGGGCACGGAGCTTCATATGGATCCAGAGAAACTCACTGCCATCCGGGACTGGACTCAGCCTCTTTCCTTGAAAGCGGTACAACGATTTCTGGGTTTTGCAAATTACTACCGGAAATTCATAAAGGGATTCTCTACCATCGTGGCACCTATTACTGCCCTAACCAAGAAGGGTTCTGACCCAAGTCATTGGTCCTCCGAAGCTGTAGCAGCGTTCGTTCAGTTAAAGGCAGCCTTTATGTCCGCTCCAGTACTTCAACAACCAAATTTTTCAAAACCATTCTTTTTGGAGGTTGATGCTTCCACGGTAGGTATAGGTGCCATGCTTTTGCAGTACGCTCCAGATGGGAAGTTACATCCATGTGGTTTCCATTCTCGCAAATTCTCTCTTGCGGAACAGAATTACACTATTGGAGACAAAGAGCTTTTGGCAATAAAATCTGCCTTGGAGGAATGGAGATATCTTTTGGAAGGTGCTAAACACCTAATTACAATTTTCACTGATCATAAGAATTTGCTGTACCTCAAGACGGCCCAGTGCTTGAATCCCCGTCAAGCTAGATGGGCGCTCTTCTTTACTAGGTTTTCGTTTGTCATTAAGTACCGGGCTGGGACTTTTAACACCAAGGCTGATGCTTTATCCCGTTCCTTAACAGCTTCGGATGAGGAGAATTCCGTTGAGAAGGCTTTGATTCTCAGTCCAGTTTCTATGTCAGCGGCTCCCACCGCTCTGGGTCCTCCTCCTGGGAGAATGTCTGTGCCAGCTAAATTTTGACCAAGGTTGTTGCAGTGGGCTCATATTTCCAAGTTTTCCGGTCATCCTGGAGTTCAAAAGATGTGGGAGTTTCTACGAAGGTCTTACTGGTGGGACACTGTGAAGAAGGATATTCAAGATTATGTCAACTCATGTCCTCAGTGTGCTCAGCACAAAATTCTTCGTTTGCCTCCTGCGGGGTTGTTGCATCCACTGTCCATTCCTCAGAGGCCTTGGACCCATATCTCTATGGACTTTGTCACCGAATTGCCCCTCTCCAAGGGTCACAATACTGTCTGGGTAATTATCGACCGTTTCTCTAAGATGGCACATTTTGTACCTTTGACCGGGTTACCATCAGCTCCCAAGTTGGCTTTGTTATTTATCCGAGAACATTTCCGCCTGCACAGCTTACCTCAGGAAATCGTCTCTGACCGGGGGTACAATTCACTGCAAGATTCTGGAGAGCTCTCTGTACGGCCTTACAAATAAAACTCAAGTTTTCATCCGCTTACCATCCACAAACCAATGGGCAAACTGAACGCGTCAATCAAGATTTAGAGACTTTTCTCCGTGTTTATCTTTCTCCCTCGCAAGATGATTGCGTGGAACTGTTGCCATGGGCCGAGTTTGCCCATAATCATCTGTACCACTCTTCGACTGGTGAGTCCCCATTTTTCATTAATTATGGGTTCCATCCTCAAGTACCCATTTGTCCTCCGGAGGATGTTCCTGCTGCAGCCTCTACTCTTCGGCACTTCAGCCAGATTTGGAGTCGAGTTCATGCTAATCTCAAGAGAGTCTCTGGCCGCTATAAGTTCTTTGCGGATAGGAAGCGACGAGCAGCTCCCCAATACAAGGTTGGTGACAGGGTATGGCTTTCCATCCGCAACCTCCGGTTAAGGGTGCCCACTATGAAGTTCGCCCCAAAGTTTATTGGTCCTTACCCCGTGTTACAAGTCCTGAACCCGGTTGTCTGCAAATTGGGATTGACTTCCCACCTCCGGATACCAAACTCCTTTCATGTCTCTCTCCTTCGCGCCCTTGTTTTAAACCGGTTCCATTTAAAGTCCCCGAGGCCAACCTCTGCAGAGTCTGAAGCTGGAACGGACTTTGAAATCAAAGCTATTCTTGACTCTCGTTATCTTCACAAGAATCTACAGTATTTTGGTGGAGTGGAAAGGTTTTGGCCCCGAGGAGAGGAGCTGGGTCAAGGCTACTGAAGTTACGGCTCCCCGACTGGTGCAGATTTTCCATTCCAGACATCCAACATAACCTGGAAAGTGTCTGGGGGTCACTCCTGGAGGAGGGGGTACTGTCACACGCCATAGGCGGCGTTCACCGCACTTACCACTGCGTGCCTGCTGGTCTGTGTTGCAGCCTCCGCCTTCGGTGGTCCACGGGCTCCGGCGTCTGGCTGGCGCGGCTCCCAGCGGTTCCCCGGGGCAGGTGCGCCGCCATGACACCCGGCATCACGTGGGTGGGATGCGGGTGACGTCATCAGACTGTTCCACCAATCCAGCGGAGGCGGGAGATTCAAAGGCAGACGCCGGGCAGAGCCTCGGCGCCTGAGTATCGTCTTTTCCCCTGAAGTGGATGCCAGTGCTCTTGTTGCCGGCGAATCTCTCTGCAGTCGTACCCCAGTGTCTCCGGCACTTCCAGGTGCCAGTTGCTGCACAGTTCCAGCGTATACAGCGGCTGGTGTGTTCCTCTGCAATCCAGTCACCAGTGCTTCTCGGAGTCAGCATGGGCTGCGGGCTAAACGCCGCTCTCAAGTTCTACAAGTCATCAGTGTCTTTAAACACCGCTCTCAAGTTCTACAAGTCATCAGTGTCTTTAAACACCGTTCTCAAATTCTACAAGTCATCAGTGTCTTTAACCACCGCTCCCAAGTTTTGCAAGTTACCAGTGTCTTTAACCACCGCTCCTAAGTTTTGCAAGTTACCAGTGTCTTTAACCACCGCTCTCAAGTTATACAAATCATCAGTGTCTTTAACCACCGTTCTCAAGTTCTACAGTGTCTTTAATCACCGCTCTCAAGTCATACAAATCATCAGTGTCTTTAACCACCGCTCTCAACTACTATAAATCATCAGTATCTTTAGTCACTGCTCTCAAGTCATACAAATTATCAGTGTCTTTAACCACCGCTCACAAGTGTTTCAAATCATCAGAGTCTTTAACCACCGTTCACCAGTTCTTCAAATCATCAGTATCTTTAACATTGCTTACAAGTTCTCCTATAAGCCTGGACATTCCCTCCATACGTTCCTTCTCTGCTATGTGACATTGTGTTGCTCCCTTCCTGCAATAAAGTTCTTTAATATTTTCACCAAGCTTTACTGTCAGAGTCCTGTATGAGGAAGACCTATATCAAGCCATCCCTGTTCTGACCCAACTGTGGTTCCTCTCCCCTACCATCGGGAGAACCCCCGAGTTCACAACACCCCCAACCTAGGTCAGTGACAGAAACATAGGCAAAGTATAACAACTCAAAGAGCTACAAGTCCATCAGGGAACTGGTGGAGGAGTCCGAGAGGTCGAAGACGCTGGAACCGTGAACCACTCCGAGCTGGGGGGCGGAGGCAGGTGCCGCTGCGTCCGGGGAGGTAGAGAGGAAGCAGAGGGGTCCTGTACGTCGGTTTGGATGCCCAATTTGGAGAGCAGCGATTGAGCCTCCGGTGGATTTCTGGCTGTTAGTAGTTTCCCCTGATGCCAAACCAGGATACGGAACGGGAAGCCCCAGCGATACTTGATATTGTGCTGGGAGAGCAGGGAAGTGATGGGCTTAAAATCCCTACGCTTGGCCAGGGTGAGGGGGGATAGGTCTTGGAAGATCTGCAGGGAGACATTTTGGAAAGTCACAGACCTCATGACGGATAAACAAGAAAAGGGATTACTGTGCGCCAAAAGACACTAAATAAAACCACAGTGTGCAATCTGTCATGTGTAGTAATTGACTCAGTAACTCTTTCGTGGTGAAGTAGTGCATTCGGAGAATGACGTCTCTAGGCTGAGAAGAGTCTTGGGAGCGGGGCCGAAGAGCTCGGTGTGCTCGGTCCAGGAGTAGGTGGTCTTCGGGGGTATCAGGTGACAGGAAGGTGAAAAGGCGCTTGAGGTAAAGTTCAAGGTGGGCCGCTTCAACGTCTTCTGGAATGCTCCGAATCCTTAGATTATTCCTCCTCGCTCTATTTTCCTGGTCCTCATGCTCCTCCTGCAGCCGGGCAACATCCTGTCGGAGTTGGTGGAAGTCAGTCTCGACAGTTTGCTGGAACGTCACCACCTCCTCCACTCGCCGCTCGAGTTGGTCCGTTCTGGAGCCAATTTCGGCAATATCAGACTTCAGGGAGTGGAGAGCTTGAACGGAGGTCTTAACATCCCGCATCTCCTTGAGGAGGGAGAGGAAGTCTCTGCGGGTAAGAGGCGTGAGATCGTCGTCATCGGGGTCAGAGTCGGGGGTACCCTGAGGGTGGTCAGGAACGTCAGGCCTATTCTTGGCAGGGGTGCTCTTTTTGGTAAGGAATGGTGTGAGGTCCGATCCCTGTGGTTTTTTGCCACCTCTAGGCATCTTGCACGGTTGAGAAGGAGGGTAGACAGCCGGAAAGGGGGTAGAGATGGCGCTCCAGCAGTGTGGCTCAGGCCCGGGGGGGTAAGGCGGGAGCATTAGAGAGATATCATAGAACGGCCAACAAGGCAGCGTGGGTAGGGGAGGGCCGAGGGGCCCCGTTGGCCGGGATTGCCCGCGCAGTCCCGGAGGGGAGCCCACCAGTCAGAAATCACCGGAGACGGGCTGGCGCAATCCGCCTGTTAGCCCACACGCAGGGTCTGGGAGGAGGGAGCCCGGCCACGGACCAGCCAGTGACCGGGGCGGTGCCAACCTCCGGGGAGCGAGGAGGGGTAAGAGGTCCTGGCAGCGGAAAATGTCATCCCAGGTGCCGGTAGAGGCAGGGGGCTGCAGGTAGAGCCGGCGTTAGAAAGGTTGGAGGGCCGCTGAGGTGTGGGCTCCAGGAGGCCCCAGAAGGAGAGCCAACACAGGGGGCCCGAGGCCAGGTGAGATGCAGGCTCCATGGGGTCACTACAGAGGGGCCCCCAGTGCGGGGACCCGTGCCTGCCGGGCCGCCGATAGTATACCGGGCACCGGAGCGCTCCGAGGGCTCATCCAGCAGGGCCAGGGAGTGTGGACAAGATGGCCCAGGGCAGAGGCAGGCTGGTGCTGCCCGCTAGCCTCCACCGTAGGGCGGGTGTCCTATCATCTATAGCTCTCCCCGCAGCCGCTCGGCGACCCCGACCCTCACCTCCACTCCGGCGGCGGCGGGTCCCGGCTTCCGGCAGTAGAGGAGGACGGAGGTCCGCGGCGTCAGCGATGCTGCACTTCGGGCTGGAGTGGCCGGAGGTAGGCGGCGGGGTCCGGCCTGTGAGGCACCGCTCGGCACTCCAGGACCGGAAGCAGGAGCTGCGTCTCGGCTCTCAGCGGCAGGAGAGGTCCCGGCTTCACTGAGACCTGCAGGCCGCAACCCGCACAGACACAGGAGGTGTCTGCCGGCTCCGCGGACCTTGCAGGTCAGGGCAGGGGGCCCCAGGAGCAAGGATGGCGGGCTGTGGGGAGGTCCCAAGTGAACAGCAGGGTGCGGGAAGGGCAAGTTTCAGAGGCCCGGCCAGGAGCTCCAGCTCCACACGTCTTGCTGCCTCAGAAGCCAGGCCATGCCCCCTCCAAATAATGATTTTAAATTTCTCTTCTGTTCATTCACTTTTGCATTTGAATTGGTAAAAATAAACTATTAAAACTTACATTTTTGAAAGCATTCTTACTTTGCAGCATTTTCCCCCACCTGCCTAAAACTTGTTGCACAGTACTGTGTATATATATTTTGCGTACCTTCCAACAGTTACAACAGTCCTGCTACTAAAATGGGACTGCGGCGATTGGGAGGGTGGGGGGGCAATTCTGTCAGCACAGGGGAAAATGCAGAATTTGCATGGGGGGGGGGGTGTCTGAGGTGACCCAGTATATGCCAGGCCTCTATAGGGGACCCCACTATATCCACCAGGACAGCGGAGCACAGGTCGGATAGTAAAATATCCACTTTAATAAGGCTCCATAGTACCCAGTGGTGAGGACCAGCATAGGAGAAAAGGTGCTTGATCTGTAGCCCCTCCCCCAGCTCCGGGAGTCATCTACTGCTGGTGTTCCTGCCCTGGAGTTGCCACACACTCTCCCTCACTCCCTGACTGAGACACTGGGTGCCATTTTCTAAAATAGATGCGACTGGTCTCCTTTGTAAACCCGCCTGTACATCAGCGCCGTGGTTTTACAAACACTTAAGTATTCTACATGTTGATAATAAGACAGCATTAGTTAAAAACAAGTGTACCTGTGCCAGAATATGTTGTACGAGTATTCTGATATGCAATTTTATTGTCATGAAAATAATTATCTACATTGCAAACGTGACTGTGTGTGCCTGTATCTGCTATGTGATTTCACTGCTGTGTATTCCAGATATATCTATCACTGTATACTGTACCCTGGGGGACTAGGTGCATCTGGGTCCATATATAGTGTATCACAGTATTTACCTATTACGTGTATTCTACTGTGTGCTCAGTCACATAATACCGGATTTATTCGCAGGTGTTGTGTACTGGGTATTCAGTCACATGCTAACGGATTTATTCGCAGGTATTGTACTCTGTCTGGCTTCATCATACTAAACCGCTCTCAGTTGCATTTGTGTATAATGTTTAACATGTAGGGCAGTAAATCTGGGGACGCTCCTAAATCCTGCTGAGCATGCGCAACAGATTTACCTGAGAGGGAAGTTTTGTGTGATGGTCTATGTGCTATGGGAGTCATTCCGACCCGTTCGCACACAGCGGTTCTTCGCTGCGGTGCAAATGGTTTGGGACTGTGGCTGTGCGGTGCCCGCAATGCGCACGCATGTCATTGCCAGATGACGGACAGCAATACCGCCAGCGCAGAAACTGATTGCAGAGGTGATCGCAAGAAGACTGACAGGCAGTAGGCGTTCCGGGGCGTCAACTGACAGTTTTCAAAGCGTGGTGGGGCGAACGCAGGCGGATCCAGGCGTTTGGAGGGTGGATGTCTGACGTCAATCCCGGGACCTTCGTCGCTGGGTCCGTCGCACAGCGTAAGTAGGTCTTGTTTTGCAGAAAACTTTTTTAGCATAGCAGGGCTGCACAATCGATCGCAGCCCTGGTATGCTAAAATACACTCCCCCATAGGCGGGGTCTAGTTGATCGCACGAGCAGCAAAAAGTTACTACGTGCGATCAACTTGGAATGACCACCTATGTCTAATACATCTCCCAGTCAGTCCGCAGCTCCTGTAATCAATCAGGAGCCAACCTGAGCTGCGTTCTCAAACCTACTGGGTTCTCTAGTTGAAAGCTTTATGCCCCCTATTGGACCACCTGTAACATTACAGTCTCTGATGTCCCCATGATTACTCCGCTTTGGGCGGGAAAATTTTGCCTCACGGATTGTAGCATATGACTCATTCCCTGGTCAGGCAAAACCCTATTCCAGATCACTCTCGTGTCTCTGGGTCATCTGAGCGGGCTGCTTCTTCCTCCATATTCAATAATCTCTCTGACATTTTATCTGAAGAGAGGGGGCTCATGCTGTCTTTTCAGTCTCCATATTAGGTGTTCCTGACAAGGATTTTCCATTGCTAAATGATACCACTGCCCTTGTGGTTACTGGGTAAAAAATCCTACAAATCACTGATAAGAGGTTCCCCTACTGTGGTTAAGCAAACTGATATGTTCACACATAAGAGGGTAAATAAAATTAGGATTTTAATTACCGACCGGTAAATCCTTTTCTCATAGTCCGTAGAGGATGCTGGGGTCCACATTAGTACCATGGAGTATAGACGGGTCCACTAGGAGCCATTGACACGTTAAGAGTTTGAGAGTGTGGCCTGGCTCCTCCCTCTATGCCTCTCCTACCAGACTCAGTATAGAAACTGTGCCTGAGGAGACAGACAACTTTGAGAGAAGGATTTTACACAGATAGTGGTGAGATTCACACCAGCTCACACATACAAGGCAATCAAGCTAACCAGCTTGAAAACTCAGCAACGGCTGAACACGATTACTTAACCAAGTAACAAAACAGTACTTAACCAAGAACTAAGCAGTATTGATCTAAGTAACCACTGCAGGATCACGAAGTGCTGGGCGGGCGCCCAGCATCCTCTATGGACTACAAGAAAAGGATTTACCAGTAGGTAATTAAAATCCTATTTTCTCTTACGTACTAGAGGATGCTGGGGTCCACATTAGTACCATGGGGATATACCAAAGCTCCCAGAACGGGAGGGAGAGCGTGGAGGCTCCTGCAGAACTGACTGACCAAACTTCAGGTCCTCAGAGGCCAAAGTATCGAACTTGTAGAACTTTGCAAACGTGTTCGATGCAGACCAAGTAGCCGCTCTGCAAAGCTGTAAAGCTGAGACACCCCGGGCAGCTGCCCAGGAAGAACCCACCTTACGAGTAGAGTAGGCCTTAACAGATGTAGGACACGGCAATCCTGCCGTGAATATGCATGCTGGATAGTGAACCTGATCCAGTGAGAGATAGTCTGCTTAGAAGCAGGACACCCAAGTTTCTTGGGATCATACAGGACAAACAGAGAGTCCGATTTTCTGTGACAAGCAGTCCTCTTCACATAAATTTTCTGAACCCTTACAACATCCAAGGACTTTGAAGAAATTGAGGAGTCAGTAGCAACTGGTACCACAATAGGTTGGTTGATATGAAATGCCGACACAACCTTCGGAAGGAACTGCTGACATGTCCGGAGCTCAGCTCTATCTTCATGGAAGATCAAGTAGGGGCTCTTACATGACAAAGCCCCCAACTCCGACACACATCTAGCAGAAGCTAAGGCCAACAAAGTGACAGCCTTCCACGTGAGAAACTTGACCTCAATCTCCGGTAGAGGTTCAAACCAATCCGATTGGAGGAACTGTAACACCACGTTAAGATCCCAGGGCGCCGTAGGCGGCACAAAGGGAGACTGGATGTGCAGAACCCCTTTCAAAAAAAGTCTGAACCTCAGGGAGGGAAGCCAATTGTTTCTGGAAGAAAATGTACAGGACCAAAATCTGAACCTTTGCGGATGCCAACCGCAGGCCCATATCCACACCTGCTTACAGGAAGAGGAGAAACTGTCCCAGTTGAAACTCCACTGTAGAAAACTTCTTGGACTCACACCAAGATACATACTTTTTCCAAATGTAATGGTAATGTTTAGACATTACTCCTTTCCTAGCCTGTATCAGGGTAGGGATTACCTTGTTCGGAATGTCCTTCCGAGCTAAGATCTGGCGTTCAACCTCCATGCCGTCAAACGTAGCCGCAGAAAGTCTTGATAAGCGAATAGCCCCTGCAGGTCCTCCTGAAGAGGAAGAGGCCTCGACTCTTCCAGCAGTAGATCCAGAAGATCCGCGTACCAAGCCCTTCTTGGCCAGTCTGGAGCAATGAGGATTGCTTGAAATCTTGTTCTCCCTATGAGCTTTAGAATCCTTGGAATTAGTGGAAGTGGAGGAAACACGTACACTGACTGGAACACTCACGGAGTTACCAGGGCGTCCACCGACACTGCTTGCGGGTCTCTTGACCTGGAAGGAGATCGTGTCTACTGAGGAAGTATGCTTCCCAGTTGTCCACTCCTGTAATGAAAATTGCTGACAGTGCCAATGCGTGCTTTTCCACCCAGAGGATGATTCTTGATACCTCTGACATTGCAGCTCTGCTCTTTGTTCCGCCTTGCCGGTTTATGTAGGCCACTGTCGTTACATTGTCCGACTGCACTTGAATGGGTCGATCTCGCAGAAGATGAACCGTAGGGTGAAGACCGTTGTATACGGCTCTTAGTTCCAGAATGTTTATTGGAAGACTGGATTCCAGGCTTGACCACCTTCCTTGGAAGGTTTCCCCATGAGTGACTGCACCCCAGCCCTGGAGACTTGCATCTATGGGTAGAAGGACCCAGTACTGAATCCCGAACCTGCGGCCTTCCAGAAGGTGCGGCTTTTTTAGCAACCAGAGGAGTGAAATCCTTCCTTTCGGCGACAGACGTATCCTCAGGTTCATATGTAGATGAGAACCCGACCACTTGTCTAGGAGATCCAACTGGAAGGATCGAGCATGAAACCTTCCGAACTGCAGAGCCTCTTAAGAGGCAACCATCTTCCCCAGAAGACGAATGCACTGATGAATCGATACCCGGGCTGGCTTCAGGACATCCCGGACTATCGATTGCATCACCAACGCCTTCTCCACTGGTAGAAACACCCTCTGCACTTCTGTGTCGAGGATCATCCCCAGGAAAGACAATCTCCTTGCCGGCTCCAAATGTGACTTTGGAAGGTTCAGGATCCAACCATGGACCCTGAGCAGAAAAGTCGTGAGAGCAATGGACTGCAATAGCTTTTCCATGGACAACCCCTTTATCAGCAGATCGTCCAGGTATGGAATTATGTTCACTCCCTGTCTGCGGAGGAGAACCATCATCTCTGCCATCACATTGGTGAATACCATCGGTGCCGTGGAGAGACCAAATGGCAGTGCCTGAAACTGATAGTGACTGTCTAACAGTGCAAATCTGAGATAAGCCTGGTGCGGAGGCCAAATCGGAATGTGGAGATACGCATCCTTGATATCCAGGGATACCAGAAACTCCCCCTCCTCCAGATCTGAGATCACCGCTCTCAGAGACTCCATTTCGAATTTGAATAGGATTTTAGAGATTTCAAGTTCAAAATTGGTCTTACCGAACCATACGGTTTCGGTACCACAAAAAGGTTTGAATAGTAACCCACGTTGTGTATATGAGGTGGAACTGAAACAATGACCTCTGACTTTTCCAATTTCTGGATAGCTTCCTGTAGGACAGTTCTGTCTGTCAGTAAAGCTGGCAAGCCTTATTTGAACAATCGGTGAGGTGCGGTTTCTTGAAACTCCAGTCTGAACCCGTGGGACACAATATCCTGTACCCAGGGATCCAGGCCGGACAACACCCAGACGTGGCTGAAACATCTGAGTCTCGCCCCCACCAGCCCGTCCTCCAGGCCGGGTGGTCCACCGTCATGCTGAGGATTTTGAGGTACCAGAAGCAGGTTTCTGGTCCTGGGAGCCTACGGGTGCAGGCTATTTGGATTTTACCCGCCCACCTCTAAAGAAGGTGGTAGGAGGCTTGGACTTTTTTGTCTTAGCGGTCCGAAAGGACTGCGATGCAGATGAAAAAAAAAGGTTTATTCGTAGAAGGCGTAGCTGAGGGAAGAAAAGGTGACTTACCCACGGTTGCCGTGGAAATCCACGCATCAAAATGCTTCCCCAAATAGAGCCTGACCTGTGTATGGTAGGTTCTCCACACTTCTCCTGGATTCCGCGTCTGCAGACCATTGGCATAGCCAGAGTCCCCTGCGAGCTGAAACAGACATGGAAGAAATCCTTGCAGTCAGCGTACCCAGGCCCTTCATGGATTCCACCATGAACCCCGCATAATCCTGTATGTTATGTAAAAATAATTCAATGTCACCTGTATCCATTAAATCCAAATCCTCTAGTAACGTGCCTGACCACTTTACTATAGCTTTAGAGATCCATGCGCAGGCAATAGTAGGCCTCAGCGCCACCCCTGAAACATTGTATATGGATTTGAGCGTAGGGTCAATCTTACGATCAGCCGGTTCTTTTAACGCGGTAGATCCAGGGATAGGTAAAACCACCTTTTTCGTCGTTCTGGAAACAAATGCGTCAACTATAGGTGGGTTTTCAAATTTTTTTCTATCTTCCTCAGGGAAGGGGAAAGCAACCAGAATCCTTTTTGGAATCTGGAATTTTTTCTCCGGGTTTTCCCAGGATTTTTCAAATAAAGCGTTTAATTCTTTAGACGCAGGGAAGGTTAGCGAGGCTTTCTTATTGTTGTTGAAGTAAGCCTCCTCAACCTGCTCAGGTGTTGTGTCAGTAATATTTAACACATCTCTAATGGCCTCAATCATTAGCTGCACCTCTTTTGCAATGGAAGCTGCCCCCCTCAGCACATCCCCATCACCGTCTGCCGTGTCAGAGTCGGTATCCGTGTAATCTTGCATAATCTGGGCAAGTGCACGTTTTTGTGGGTATATGCTAGGGGGTTTTGAAGGAATAGGAACAGAACCTGACCAAACTGCCATAGACCTCTATAAAACCTGAGTTTCAGTCTCAGTATGAGCTACCCTAGTAGAGATTTGAGAGATCATACCCTTAATAGAGGTTAACCACTCAGGCTCATTAATAGGGATCTGAGTCAAGACATTACTTTCCTGTGTACATGGAATGGATTCCTCCTGAGAGGAAATGCCCTCTGCAGCATAAGACACAGAGTCCATAGACATGGCTATGTGAGACAACACCCCCCCCCCCCCCCCCCCCCCCACACACACACACACACAGGGAAATGTCAAACACAGTTTCCCCCCAAGTATGCCACAGAGAAACACAGAGATTGGAGCCAACCCACACACAGTACTTCCCTAGGTAGATATAATACAACTACCTGGCGCTTACTGTGTACCTTAATAGACTACACAGCCTCCCCCCCTTCTACAACCCCCTGGTACCGCACAGGATAGCTGGAGTTGCTTGGAGGGACAGCTTTCCCTGTCAGCGTCTCTGTACAGGATCTGCAGGCAGGAAAATGGCGCTGAACGCTGCTGGGTCCGCTCTGAGAAGCTCCGCCCCCTGATCATGGCGCTGCTTCCGGCTCTCCACTTCTTTACACTGGCCTGAGGAATTGTGCTGGCAGAGTTACCGAGGTCCCTGACAGCCTTGGTGCCAGTGTAGGGTACAGGCGCTGGCTCAGGGCGCCCATCACAGCGCCGCACCATGTACTGTTGAGCCTCCGGAGCGCAGTTAATACTGCGCTCCCACCCTGTTTCCGACATCTTCACACCAGCTTCCCGCTTGCTTGGGGGGGCGGTGACTCACTCACCACCGGAATTTTCTGGCTCTGTTAGGGGGTGGCGGCAGTGCTGCGGGAGTGAGCGGTCGCCTAGGGCGCCTAACAATCATCACCCTCTGGAGCTCAGTGTCCTGTCAGCGGAGATAGTGGCTCGAACCCCGCAGGGCGGACACTACTCCGCCCCTAAGTCCCACGAAGCAGGGAGGCTGTTGCCAGCAGCCTCCCTGTCGCCAACATCCTCCCTGTCGCCAACAGCCTCCCTGTAAAATAAAAAAACCTAAAAGAAAAAGTTACTCTTTACCAGAAGAACTCTGTAGAGCTCCCCTAGCTGTGACCGGCTCCTCCGGGCACATTTTCTAAACTGAGTCTGGTAGGAGGAGCATAGAGGGAGGAACCAGGCCACACTCTCAAACTCTTAAAGTGCCAATGGCTCCTAGTGGACCCGTCTATACCCCATGGTACTAATGTGGACCCCAGCATCCTCTAGGACGTAAGAGAAACTCTGTTATCACAATCTGACCATTAAGTGTACATCAGACAAGACTTCTGGTCTAATCCAGGGAAGACATTCCCCCTGTCTACAACAGGCATTAGCTCAATAACCTCTCCCTGCAGAGTTATAGAACGAGTAGGTAATTCACTGCTAGTGAACTCATGTGTCACCCATCGGGTGTCGTCCACTCTGCCTCTCACCACTGTCCCCTCACTGCCTAAAGTCTATTACTCCCTTATTGGTGTTGTACATAGACCACAATTGCGTCCTCTTGGGGCTGCAAAATAGACTTATGACTGGATCAGGCATTAGAGGCATCGAGGTTATATCTGACAATGCCAGAAATTCCCTGTCTCACAATACCAACGCCACCTTTTTCTTCACCTGAGGCGGGTGTGTTGGCTGCCAAGGCGTCGAATACGTCTGTCCTGGCTCGCCGTTTTCTGTGGTTGAGGTCGTGGATGGTGGATCTGGACTCAAAGTCCTTGGAGGTATTCTCCTTTTTACTGGGGACATCTTATTTCGGGAATACCTAATTAAAAATGGGGTCTGAATCCAGCGGCTACTATGACTGCCTTTCTCCCAAATGCTACTCCTTCTGCACAGAAGGCAAAAGGTACCACTTTTCTTTGCTTTCGGCCTTAAGGGAAAGCGACAGTAAGGCATACATGAGATTGTCTTGTGCTCCCAACAACCACTAGGCCCAAGGCCTAACGTTACTTGGCTGCTCGTCAGCCTGCTTCTCATGACAAGCCTGCTGCATGACGTGACAGGCCTCCCCCTGGGGGATCCCAGGGTGGGGGGGGGCGACTTCTACAATTCATCCAGGTCTGGTTAATGACCACTTCAGACGCATGGGTGCGAGAAGTTGTTTCTCTCGGGTATGCAGTCTCTTCCCAGAGACGTCCCCCTCACCAGTTCTGCACATCGGTTATCCCTTCGGATCCGTTAAAGGTGCAAGCTCTACTAATAGTTGTGCGTTCCCTCCTGGACACAAAATTGGTAGTGCCGGTACCTCTGTCCCAGAGAGGCAGAGGATACTACTCGACCCTGTTTCTAGTGCCGAAACTTGATGGGTCTTTCTGGCTTATTCTCAACCTCAAATCACTGAATAAGTTTGAGAGAGTGTCCAAGTTCTGTATGGAAACACTGCGCTCAATTGTACTGGCCATGGACCCGGAGACTATATGGTATCCCTGGTTATACAAGAGGCTTACCTGCATATGCCTATTGCCATATCGCATCAGCAATGTCTGCGGTTTGCCTTTGGCAACCTTCACTATCAATTCCAGGCTCTGCTGTTTGGACTGGCCACGGCCCATCGGGTCTTCACCAAGGTTATGGCCGTGATGACGGTTCATCTCGGTCGCCAGGGAGTCGGGTTCCTGCCATACCTGGACGATTTGCTGATTCTGGCAAACTCCCACGATGTCCTCCTCAGTCATCTACAACTGATGGTAAACTTCCTACAAGCCCACGAGTGGCTCACCAACTGGAAGAAGTCCTCGCTAGTGCCTGCTTGGAGCATGGTGCACCTGGGGGCACTACCGGACATACACAGTCAACGACTGTTTCTGTCTCCAGAGAAGGTCCTGAAACTTCAGGACAGGATTAGATACTTCCTTTCTCGCCCAAGAGTGTCGGTACACTCGGTGACACAAGTACTAGGCCTCATAGTGTCGGCTTTCGATATGGTAGAATACGCTCAATTCCATTCCTGTCCTCTACAGAGGTTAATCCTTTCCAAGTGGGACGGCCTGCCTCATTGGATCAGGTCTCGCATGATCTCGACTCCGGAGGTTCGCCTGTCGCTGACCTGGTGGCTACAGGACCAGCAGTTGAGTAGGGGCCGTTCCTTCTGGAACCCCAACTGGGTGCTACCGACTACGGACGCCAGTCTGAAGGGTTGGGGGTGCGATTTTGGAGCAACACTTTCCAGGGTCGGTGGACCATGGAGGAATCACTCCTATCGATAAACATTCTGGAATTGCGGGCAGTGTTTAATACTTTGTCTCTCGCCCTGCCTCTGATACAGAAAAGGACTGTTCAAATACGGTCAGACCACACCATCACGGTGGCGTACTTAAACCATCAGGGTGACACTCGAAGTCGCATGGCGATGATGGAAGTGTCAAAAATCCTTCGTTGGGCGGAACGCCTTCTGTAGACAATATCGACAGTGTTCATTCCGGGATTCCTCACCTGGGAAGGTGATTTCCTCAGTCTTCAGGACGTGCACGCCAGAGAGTGGAGTCTTCATCAGGAAGTCTTTCAGCTCCTAGTGAACAAGTGGGCCTACCAGATGTAGACCTAATGGCGCCTCAACGCTATCACTAAGTTCTGGTCTTCGGATCAAGAACCAGGGATCCTCAAGCAGAGTTTGTGGGACGCTATGGCAATTCCATGGGACTTTCGGCCGCCCTACCTGTTCCCTCCAGTGTCACTCCTGCCCAGGGTACTACGGAAGTTGAAACAAGAAGGAGGAATACTACTTCTAGTCACTCCAGCATGGCCCAGATGGCATTGGTTCTCAGACCTGCAGGGTCTATCGATAGAGCATCCTCTTCTACTTCCTCCATGCCCAGACCTCCTCGTTCAGAGCCCTTGTGTCTATCCAGACCTGGCCAGACTGGCTTTGACGGCGTGGCTCTTGAAGATTTATTCCTGAGGGCCAAAGGATTCTCCGAGGCGGTCATCCAAACTATGCTGAAGGCCCGCAAACCGGCATCTGCGCAGATTTATTATAGGGTCTGGAACTCTTACTTCACCTGGTGTGCTGCTAAGAATTACGATGCTTACAAATTCAGTACTTCCAGACTTCTGGCTTTTTTGCAACAAGGCCTGGATTTAGGACTTTGTCTGGCCTCCCTCAAGGTTCACATATCTGCCTTGTCGGTGGGGTTTCAGAGAAAAATTGCGTCTCTACCTGATGTTCATACATTCACTCAGGGCGTACTGCGTATTCAACCTCCCTATGTCCCTCCTGTGGCTATATGGATTTGTCTGTTGTCCTGAATGCCCTGCAAGAGTCTCCATTTGAACCTCTTGAGTCAGTAAACCTTAAACGGCTCACAGTCAAGGTTCTGTTTCTGCTGGCTATTGCCTCTGCTAGAAGGGTGTCAGACTTCGGCGCTTTGTCCTTGTTAGGCGCGGCGGTCCGCGACGCCGCTCCGACTGTTGCCGAGCAACGGTCACGGCCGCTGCACCTCCCTCTTCGTCCGCCCGGCACCTAGCAATGCCAGGACGCCGTGCGTGCTGTAGCCGCCGGGTCCCTGGCAACGCTAAGACGCCGGACGTCCACAGCCGCCGGGTCCATGGCAACGGGGACGCCACTGGCGGCCCGCATTCCCCGTTGCCAGATACTGATTTCTCCTGATGAGTTGCTCGTGCAGCAGGGCAGCTGCATGGCAACTATCAATTAGGGTCTGGGGGCTGGTCTTGCTGGCTATCCTGTCATTGGTCAGCAGGTCCTTTTTATTGGAATCAAACACATTGCAGCCTCGCCGGTGATAGCTTCCTGTATGCTGTTCCTGCCCTGCAGAGTTCATTGTCCGGCGTGCTGTTATCTGGTCGATCCTGCTCCCTGTGGTCCTGAGTCCTTGAGTTCAGAAGCCGGTCCTGCGAATCTTTCCAGTCCTCTACTCGAGTGTACCTGTTACAGTCATCTCGGGGTTCTCGCTCGTTGGGGTTCTTTCCTGGATTCGTGAGTAGCGGCTCCTGCCGCGTCTTGCGGCCTAGGTCGCTGAGTCCTTGTGTTTATTTTGTTATTGGTGTTTTGCTGAGGTTTCCGCTCTCGCTGTCCTTTCCGGTACACGACGGTGCCGTGTAGGGTGTGGACAGTGGAACCTTTGTTGTTCTTTTTCTTTGGTGGCGTGCCGTACATATATTTAGTTTTAGGTTTCTTAGTAGCCCCTAGCTCTCTGTTTTGTTTAGTTAGAGGTCCCCTTGTTATCATCCCGTCTTGGTTCACGCCTTGTCTCACATTAAGACCTGGGGGCATCGGAGTTGGGCAGACCTAATCCGCCCTTCAAACGCGGCAGCCGGAGGCCCAAGAAACCATAGTCTCGCAGGCGTGAACTGACCATGCGGGTGAAACAATGGAGGTAGGTTGCTAGGGGTTACCATCACACTTGGCCATTGCTTCAGCGTCACGTTCTGGTGCTTTGGAGTAGCTACACTACACCTCTTTGCTCAGAGCACCAAGAACGTAACAGTCCTGTTGTCCAACCTTTTTTATATTTCATCGTGACCAAGCAGTTCTTAGAACTCGCTCTGGTTATTTACCTAAGTTGGTGTCATCTTTTCACCTTAATAAAGAGATTGTGATTCCAGCCTTCATCTCTTCCAAATTGTTCTACAAAGAACGGTCTTTGGATGTGGTACGGGCTCTCCATATATATGTGGAGAGGACTGCATCTATCAGGAGGTCAGATACCCTCTATGTACTGTTTGGTTTCCACAAACGTGGTTGGCCTGCGAATAAGCAAACCTTGGCCAGATGGATTAGAATGGTGATTGCACAAGCTTATGCGCAGGCTGGGCTCCCAGCTTCTGCTGCTATTAAAGCCCATTCTACTTGGTCTGTTGGACCCTCTTGGGCGGCCCGTCGTGACGCGTCCGCAGAACAATTGTGCAAGGCGGCTACGTGGTCCTCAGTGAACACGTTTATTAGGTTCTATGCCTTTGATACTTCCACCTCCCAGGATGCTTCCTTTGGATGCTGGGTTTTCATACCCGTTAAGGTGCATCCCCTCTCTTGAGGAACTGCTTTAGGACATCTCCAATGTATTCCCTGTGGAACACAGTGTACCCCGCTGCAGAAAAGGAGATTTATGGTAGACTTACCATGGGTAAATCTCTGTCTGCGAAGTACACTGGGTTCCACAGGGTGCCCACTTTTTTCTTGTGTGGGGCAATGTGTTCTAATTTTTCCGTGTGGGACAATGTGTTTTTTTTTCCCTGAGTTGGGAGCAGTGTGTTTTTATCCTGTTGGAGCAATATGTTTGAATGTGTTCCTGTGGTGGCAATGTGTGTGAATTTTTTCCTGTGTGAGGCAATGTGTTTTTTTCCTGTGTGAGGAAAAGTGGGTTTTTTTCCTGTATTGGCAGTATGTTAAAAAAAATTCCTGTGGGGACAATGTATTTTATTTTTTTTCTGTGGGGGCAATGTGTTTGAATTAGTTCCTGTCTGGGGCAATGTGTATTTTCCTGTGGTGGCAATGGTTTTTTCCCCCCCGTGTGTTTGGATTTTTTACTGTGTTGGTCAATGCGTATGAGTTTTACTTGTGTGGGACAATGTTTTTTTTCCTGTGTGGGGGCAATGTGTTTTTAACCTGTGTGTTGGCAATATGTTTGAATTTTTTCCTGTGTGAGGCAATTTTTGAGGCAATGTGTTTTTTTCCCTGTGCGGGGCAATGTGTTATTTTTTTCCCATAGTGGCAGTATGTTAGAATTTTTTCCTGTGGGGACAGTGTATTGACTTTTTTTTACGATGTGGGGGCAATATTTTTTTTTCCTGTGTGGACAGTGGGCCTAATTCAGACCTTATCGTAGCAGCAAATTTGTTAGCAGATGGGCAAAACCATATGCACTGCAGGGAGGGGGGTAGATATAACATGTGCAGAGAGAGTTAGATTTGGGTGGGTTATATTGTTTCTGTGTAGGGTAAATACTGTCTGCTTTATTTTTACATTGCAATTTAGATTTCAGTTTTAACACACCCCACCCAAATCTAACTCTCTCTGCAAATGTTATATCTGCTCCCCCTCCTGCAGTGTAAATGGTTTTGCCCATCTGCTAACAAATTTGCTGCTATGATCAGGTCTGAATTAGGCCCTATGTGTTTGACATTTTTCCTATGTAGGAAGAATGTGTTTTTTCCTGTGGGGGCAATATGTTTGAAGTTTTCCCATGGGGGCATTGTATTTATTACTGTGGAAGCTAAACTGTGATTTTTGGCGGGACAGTCCCTACATCCCTTGCAGCGAGGCCTTGTCGTTTTTTCATTATGCCACACCCCCTTTTTAGGATGCATGACTACGGCGCATCCAATTGTGCCACCGTGGTAGATCACAAAAGCTTTTTAGCTATCTCCGTAGATCATCAGGTGAGGGGTGCTGGATGAGCATTGTTGTGGGTGTTGTTGGCTGCTCTGTGATCTGTGCTGCTGGGAGTGGGGTGCTGGGTCAAAGGCAGACGTGTTTCTTATCTTTAGAAAACAATTAAGCAATATCTGACTCCCACTGGGAACGTATATATAGTTAGTCTTTTAGCATGTCTAGATGCTTAAACCACTCGTAAATGCATGTTAAACTTCTGAATAGGTTATACCTTACACATGATAGGCTACATACTATCTGGCCATCCTGCTCCAAATATTGTTGGCGGAATTGTGGCGATGTTGGTCATCTATGCCATATTTTCTGGTCCTGCCCAGTGCTGCACGGCTATTGGGTAGAAGTTTTTCGGATAATTAATAAGGTTTTGGCCCTCTCCTTCAGCCCAGCGCCAACTATAGCATTGTTACATATTTTCCCCCCTGATGTTCCATCCCAACATAGATATTTGCTGGGACAAATGTGTATTGCAGCAAGGGCTACTTTAGCCCAAAGGTAGATACAACCTCTACTCCCTCAATGATAAAAGTGTTTCATAAAATCCAATTTCATTTTACAATGGAAACTGAATATATTCCATACTCCTATAAACCCTCCTGCCCAATTGTGAAATGGATGCCCTGGCTCGAGTATGTCACTGATGGAGATGGAGCAGCCTTGAATTATCCCCCCTTTCAGTCTTCCACTTTACAGTTTAGCTTAAATAAACCCTCTGCTACCTGACCCCTTGCGCTTGTACTTACTTTTTTATTTAGTTATTTTCACTTTGGCTTTTATTGGGTACACCGCGCACCTAATGCTGCAGCGGGTGTTCCTATCATATGTTACTATATTGATGTACTGTCTTTGTTTTATTACCAAATTTTGCATGTTTATGATTATGATTGTGAGCATCCCCTCCCCCCCTTCCTGTTGTATGTTCCCCCTCATTCTCCCCTTTTCTTTTTCTGTATCCCCCTTTGTTTGGAAAAATTCAATAAAATTACTGACGATAAAAAAAGAAAACAATTAAGCAGGGCAGTTTTAGTGCCATGTCATCTCCTGGATAATAAACAGGATGGAAAAAGGAGATTGCGGTTGAATTCCTACCACTTCTTGACGTGTGGACTGGTATTCTTCAATATGCTTCACTAAATATAGGCCCTACACATATGCCGATTTTCTGAAAGATATGAACGATCTCGTTCATAAATGAACGAGAACTCGTTCATATCTTTCAGTGTGGAGACTCCAGCGATGAACGATGCGCGGCCCCGCGCTCGTTCATCGCTGGTCTCCCGTCGGCTGTGCATGCAGGCCAATATGGACGTTCTCGTCCATATTTGCCTGCACTTCAATGCAGCCGCGTGACGGGGGGAGTGAAGAAACTTCACTCCCCCCGTCACTGCCCCCCCGCCGCCGGGTCGCTCGTCGGCCGTTTCGGCCGTCGGGCACCTCGGCGGCGCATCGTCAAATGAGTAGGGCCCCATGTATGTTTAGTTTCTCCTCTACCAGGTTAATTAATGTTCATCCATTTTTTTCAAGCATGCAACCCTCCTTCCTAAGCTACTTATCACGGTTGTCAAACCAATGAGCTTGGATATGGGAGGTTCATATACAAACATGAGCAATAGAATCAATTACATCCCTAGTATAATATTGGACAAGGGGCCACAGATTTTCACAGTTAGTCCTGCTCATTTCCCATGATTGCCCCATTGTTTTTTTTTAATGAAAAGTGATTGAAGAATGGAAGCCTGTAAAGGTTTAATAGGAGAAGCAGAACCTGGTGGGTGGAGTGCAAGGATGGAGGTGCAGGAATACATTGGGTCAGCAATGAGAGAGTAATTATTGTTAAGATCATGGTGACTACAATTAGTGATAGGAGAGATGGATGGAACAGTTTTTCAATCTGCAGGGTAAAGTTACTAAATCGATTTGTGTTTCATAGGCTAAAATGCACATTTTACTGAAAGACATTTTTTTTATTTTTAAAATGTTAGTAAATTTGCGATTTAGCTCCTGAAATACAACATGGATTTAGATCGATATAAAAATCATTCCAAAATCGATTAAAATCTACATTAATTAACCTACCCGTGTGTGATCCAAAAATGATAATGGGTTGATGTGCAGATTATGATTTATCCAACTTTTTTGCCATGTCCAATTGCTTTTTTTCTGTCATTTTATATATCTAAAGCAAAGAGTAATTAAATAAACTAAAATTTCTTGCTGTTGCTGACTTAAAGTCACACAAATTAATGCAAACAAAGCAGCTTGTGGAAAGGTGTTAAAATCCATTCTTACTGTGTCAGTGTGAGAATTAGGTGAGAACCGTATGAAGTATACATTACCTGCAAGGAATTAAGGATTAAGATCAGAGGCGGAACTACCGCCAGTGCAACCAGTGCGTTGCACTGGGGCCCGCCTCTGTCCAGGGGCCCAAAGCATGTAATGAGTCAAACTGACTCATTACATGCCGCTGTGCGCTGCGGGCAACCGCTGCCCGCAGCGCACAGCCGCCCGGAGAGAGGAGAGGAGCAGCGGTACGGGGGAAGGAGGAGGAGGGAGGTGGAGGAGGGAGCCGCAGCAGCGCTTTGTTACTGGTTGAGGCGCTGCTGCTGGCCCTCTGCTTCACTATAGGCTGTCTTCCGAGAACAGCCTATAGTGAAGCAGAGGAGCAGCAGCAGCAGCGCCTCCACCAATAACACAGCGCTGCTGTGGCTCCCTCCTCCACCTCCCTCCTCCTCCTTCTCTCCTGCCCGGGAATCGTCAAGCTGCACCGAGGAGCCTGAGGAGAGGGTAAGTATAATTCTTCTTTCTTTCTGTCTCTTTCTTTCTTTCTTTCTTTCTTTCTTTCTTGGGACTGCCTGCCGCAATGTGTAAAAATGGGGGACTGCCTGCCGCAATGTGTAAAAAGGGGGAATCTGCTTGCCGCTATGTGTAAAAATGGGGGACTGCCTGCCGCTATGTGTAAAAAGGAGGGATCTGCCTGCCGCAATGTGTAAAAAGGGGGAATCTGCCTGCCGCAATGTGTAAAAAGGGGGAATCTGCCTGCCGCAATGTGTAAAAAGGGGGAATCTGCTTGCCGCTATGTGTAAAAATGGGGGACTGCCTGCCGCTATGTGTAAAAAGGGGGAATCTGCCTGTCGCAATGTGTAAAAAGGGGGAATCTGCCTGCCGCAATGTGTAAAAATGGGGGATTGCCTGCCGCTATGTGTAAAAATGGGGAATCTGCCTGCCGCTATGTGTAAAAAGGGGGAATCTGCCTGCCGTAATGTGTAAAAAGGGGGACGCTGTCTGCCGTAATGTGTAACAAGGGCACGCTGTCTGCCGTAATGTGTAAAAAGGGGACGCTGTCTGTCATTATGTGTAAAAAGTGTACGCTGTCTGCCGTAGTGTGTAAAAAGGGAACGCTGTCTGCCGCAATGTGTAAAAATGGGGGACTGCCTGCCGCAATGTGTAAAAAGGGGGAATCTGCTTGCCGCTATGTGTAAAAATGGGGGACTGCCTGCCGCTATGTGTAAAAAGGGGGAATCTGCCTGTCGCAATGTGTAAAAAGGGGGAATCTGCCTGCCGCAATGTGTAAAAATGGGGGATTGCCTGCCGCTATGTGTAAAAATGGGGAATCTGCCTGCCGCTATGTGTAAAAAGGGGGAATCTGCCTGCCGTAATGTGTAAAAAGGGGGACGCTGTCTGCCGTAATGTGTAACAAGGGCACGCTGTCTGCCGTAATGTGTAAAAAGGGGACGCTGTCTGTCATTATGTGTAAAAAGTGTACGCTGTCTGCCGTAGTGTGTAAAAAGTGTACGCTGTCTGCCGCTATGTTTAACAAGGGCACGCTGTCCGCCGTTATGTGTAAAAAGCGGACGCTGTCTGCCGTTATGTGTAAAAGTGCACTCTGTCTGCCGTAATGTGTAAAAAGGGGGACGCTGTCTGCCGTAATGTGTAAAAAGGGGACGCTGTCTGCCGTAATGTGTAAAAAGAGGAATCTGTCCGCTGTAAGGTGTAAAAGGGTCTCTACCTGGTGTAGTGGTGCTACTGTGCGGCGTAATTTGAATAATGGAGACTACTGTGCACCGTTTTATGAATTGGTATTATTTTGTGGCCACACCCCTTCCCAACGTAGCCACGCCACTATGTATTTTTGCGCGCGCCTACGGCGCGCACTGCCCCTGTTTTGCATGCAGGGTTGGGGCTCCGATGCCGTTTCTTGCACACAGTGCTAAAATGTCTAGTTACGGCACTGTTGCTAGGTATCCATTTCTCTGGCCCTGAGCAGGTCCCCCTCACCAGATCCTCTCCAGGGGTGAGGGGGTGGACTTGGATGGGATGTGGGGGGGGGGGGGGGGGGCAAAGCATTTTGTCGCACCTGGGCCCACCGCTCGCTAGTTCCACTGATTAAGATAGTAGGTCTCCGGGGAATTAGTCGGGGCCCTGTGTTTTGAAATGAACAGTGTTCTCTTTACAAAAAATACAGAGACTGTGGATACTGTATATTAGTTTATTAATACAAGAAATTTGAGTTATTTGCTATTCAGGGAGCAGAACTGAATGATGTCTAATGAAGGGATGTGGTTGTTTTCTTCAGTACCTTGCTCCAGCATATTCAGTGCTAAGGTAATGCCAAGCTGAAAGAGTGTTTAGTAAAAGAGAGGAAGAGGTTTATTCAATGTGAATCATAGTGCAAGAATGCCATCATTTGATTTTGGACACATCTCCACATTGGGTAGTTAAATTGAAATAAAGTCCTTGGATATTTTTGACGTAAATTGTTTAGCAATTTCGCTGTTTTATAGAAATGTCCCTGGAGCATGTAGAAGCTCAGGCAGCTCTCTTGTCCGCACACAGTATGAACTGTCAATGTCCCTGTCTTAATTCTAGTGTACACACAAGTGAGCTCTCCTCAGATTATCAGGTCACTCACCTATTTGTGGAATGGATGATCATATATCAGAGCCACCTGACTTTGCCAGAGGTATTGGTTCAGACCTTCTTAGGCTACAAGACCACAGTAGTTCACTCAAGGCTAAGGGAAGGTACAATTACCCGTCTCCAGCATTTTCTTGCTATCTTTATTCAGGGGGTGTCACGCAGCATGTGCTTAGCGCTGCAGGTTCCACGGTCCGTCCGTTGCCGGAGGGCTGCCTGCGGCGTTCTGTGGCTGCACGGGGACGTGGCTGGGTCGGCGGCGTGAGTAACGGCTTCCTGGAGGTTAGAGGCAGGACCTAGTGGCCAGTAGCTCCCTGGCGTGTCTGCAGTGCTGGGAGCGGCCATGTTGGAGACCAAGGGCAGCACCAATTAGCGTGAAAGGTGAGTGCCAGCCAATCCTGTTTTCCTGCTGCCTATAAATAGGCTAGGATTATTGCATTCTGTGCCAGTGCTTTGTTGTGGTTACTCTGTGCCTTAGCTCTGTGCTCCCGCAGTTTGTTCTGTGCGTCTCTTGTAATTGGTCCCATCAGGATCTCCGAGTTCTCAGCCGACTCTCGCTGCACAACATCCACCAGCTTTCCAGTGTGCAGTCATGGTCATCTGCTCTCCCACCAGTGCCTTCGGATTCCGCAGGATTCTCGTGGCGGTTCGCTAGCTTCAGCCGTGCCCTTCATCCACATCCTCATATCATCCAGCAATCCAGTCTTCACAGTTCTTCATTCTCATATCATCCAGCAATCCAGTCTTCACAGTTCTTCATCCTTGTCCTCATATCACCCAGCAAACCAGTCTTCACAGTTCTTCATCCACATCCTCATACCATCCAGCAAACCAGTCTTCACAGTTCTTCAGCCACGTCCTCATATCATCCAGCAAACCAGTCTTCACAGTTCTTCATCCATGTCTTCATATCAACCAGCATCCAGTCTTCACAGTTCTTACTCCACGTTTCCATATCATCCAGCAAACCAGTCTTCACAGTTCTTCATCCACGTCTATTATCATTCAGTGACTTCATTCCCTGCAGTTCCCCAATCCTGAACTTTTGCCTCAGCTTTCCTACAGTCTCATTCAGATCTGTTATACTCTAAAACAAAGATCTTTTCCTAAGCGCTTTTAACGATTCTAGCTGTGCTTTCCAAAGAAAACTGATCAGCTAATCAGCAAACACAAACTCCACACAGAAAAAACCTTTGAAAATCTTCACAGCGCCGTTAAAATCAGCTCCACATTATGACACCAGGAAACTTTCCATGAGACAGATTCATTAAAATGATTCTATTATATCAGGCCTGGTACTTCTTAATTTTTTTATATCATTTCCAGACACAATGGGGTATATTTACTAAAATTCGTATTTTCCCATTTGAGGTCAAAGTTCAATCACGAATGACATCGAAAGTGTAAAGTTGCAACTTTTTGAATTTATTACGACTAATTTACTAAGCTGTCGTATTCTGCATTTTCGGATTTACCGATGTCGATGTCATTCGGTTTTTTTGGCAGTGTTTTACGTGAGTGACTTGTAAAATACTGCCGACTTTAATACAATGAATCTCGGCCGGATCTGAGAGATCCGTGCTGGGCTTCATTGTGCACCTTTTAAAAAATTGAAATCAGTGTTAAAATAAAAAATAAAAATTGCGTGGGGTCCCCCCTCCTAAGCCAAACCAGCCTCGGGCTCTTTGAGCTGGTCCTGGTTGAAAAAATATGGGGAAAAAAATGTCAGGGGTTCCCCCATATTTAAGCAACCAGCACCGGGCTCTGCGCCTGGTCCTGGTTCCAAAAATACGGGGGACAAAAAGCGTAGGGGTCCCCCGTATTTCTGAAACCAGCACCGGGCTCCACTAGCCAGATACATAATGCCACAGCCGGGGGACACTTTTATCTAGGTCCCTGCGGCCCTGGCATTACATAACCAACTAGTCACCCCTGGCCGGGGTACCCTGGAGGAGTGGGGACCCCTTCAATCAAGGGGTCCCCCCCTCCAGCCACCCAAGGACCAGGGGTGAAGCCCGAGGCTGTCCCCCCCCATCCAAGGGCTGCGGATGGGAGGCTGATAGCCTTTTTGTCAAAAAATGAATATTGTTTTTAGTAGCAGTACTACAAGTCCCAGCAAGCCTCCACCGCAAGCTGGTACTTGGAGAACCACAAGTCCCAGCATGCGGAGGAAAACCGAGCCCGCTGGTACCTGTAGTACTACTACTAAAAAAATACCCCAATAAAAACATAAGACACACACCTTGAAAGTAAAACTTTAATGCATACATCCACACCTCCATATACACATACTTACCTATGTTCACACGAGGGTCGGTCCTCTTCTCCATGTAGAATCCATGGTGTACCTGTTGAAAAAATTATACTCACAAAATCCAGTGTAGATGGCTCCTCTTGTAATCCATTTGTAATCCAGGTACTTTGCAAAAAAACAAAACGGACACCCGACCTCGCACTGAAAGGGGCCCCATGTTTTCACATGGGACCCCTTTCCCCGAATGCCAGGAACCCCCTCTGACTTATGTCTAAGACGGTTCCATCAGCCAATCAGGGAGCGCCACATTGTGGCACCCTCCTGATTGGCTGTGTGCTCCTGTACTGTATGACAGGCAGCACACGGCAGTGTTACAATGTAGCGCCTATGCGCTCCATTGTAACCAATGGTGGGAACTTTGTGGTCAGCGGTGAGGTTACTTTCGGTCAACCGCTGACCACAAAGTTCCCACACTTTGAAGAAAAAACGTCATCTCGGTCAAAATCGGGACCTTAGTAAATATACCCCAATGCTTTAAATTTCCACACTGTCCTCCAGAGGAAACTCCCGTAAGGAAAGTCTCACAATTTTAAACACAATTTATTTTATGTTTGAATTCCAAAAAAAAGCACAATCCGGTCTCTCCAGATCCAAAGAAAGTTAAAAGTTTATTTATAATCCACTATTAAGAACATCTAAAAATCTCTCCGGTTTGCAGGCAGTAATAAGCAATTACAGTTCGGTTATAAACTTTAGATCTCACCGGACCTCCAGGACACCAGCGTTTTGCCGTGTAGGTACTCCCCCTCTGTCTGGCATTAGCTACCAGGCGTTCTTTGCAATCACGGGTTACCTTCCCTGCTTGTCGTCCCACCGAGCTCCGTCCCGACGTGAGAGTATTAACCGCTGTAGTTATCTGTATCACCGCGGCTCCTGCTCCCGGCTCACTCCTCTCATAAAACAATGACCGAAATCACTCATTAGCCGCCGACGCGTTTCTACCCTCCAAACGGGTCTTTGTCAAGGCATAAGTGATTTCGGTCCGGTCACTATTTATGCAGTATCCTGGAGATCCGGTGGCCAAATTACACATAAGATCATACAGATTCAGGGCATTTCATCCATGTTCCTGGGCATTTTAAAGACATATTCCCTTTACAGAGGGAATTCCAATATAAAATATACGGACTAAAACAAATCCTCCAAAGATCTACTTTCTACTATACGCACCTTAAAAAAAATTAGTTTATACTATATACTTCATACATCAAACAACTTTATGATGATTATTTTTCCATTTGCACACATGATTATGCAGCTTCTCGGGCCCTTCATCTATATTCCCGGATTTTAATAACGCCTGATAACGTATTCAGATCTGTTGTCTAAATATATGAGAAGGAATTATCTTCGTCCTCTTTGTTTCCAGCACTCAGGGGCATCTGCTCCTTCGGTTGGACTGAGTCCAACGGATCCACAAACACAGCCTGTCCTGACAGGGGGATGACAATGCTAAATTCTTTTGTCGTATAAACAACCCTAAATGAAGTCTAAGAACACTGTACGCTGTTTACTTAAGAAGTACCGTAAGGGTACGCTAGTTGCGTAACGATCGCTCAGCCGTAGGCGAGACGCTCAAGCGTCACGTTCGCTCACGGCCCAGTGATCACAGGACAGCACGTTATTGGCTATGACTAAAGTAATGATTCGCTATGGCGTAGCGGACGCTCGAGACCACGAGGAGATCACCAGCGGCGCAGACGCTCACAACGCTATACCTTTATGTCTAAACCTTTTATCAATGAAATACACAGAATACCTTAATGTGAATACAGGGTGTAAGTGCAACCTTGTGTAACCTGACTAACTACAAAGCTGCTTGAGCGTCACCGACGCTCAAGTGAACACTTAAAACTATAGGAAATACACAGATACTGGTTTAGGGTCCAAAGCCTATTAACTGTATTATATCTAATATACTTGTAAAAGAGAATAACAGTACAAATGATACACTACAATATAACAGATACTTCCTAACCAAAATACGATACTATCTAATACAATACAATACTAGTCTAGGGGAGATGTGAGAGAAAAGAGAAGGGAGAGAGAGAAATGGAGAGAAATGAGAGAAATTGGCTCACAGTAAGACAATGATTACGGAGAGAAACTTACGCACAAAGGGTATGATCGCATGCGCCTCGATATCCAGCTCCCGATTATCAGCAAGAAAACCGTTGATGAGAGTGAAGTTGGATATGGTCGGCCTGCCTATTTATGCCCCACACACAATGCAATCTCATAGTCCCTACAATCCCATTGTCCATTGGACGAAGGAATTCGGCCCTGCATCATAACAATAGGTCATAGGTTGATTCATACAGGTGGGCTGTGACGATTTCCAACAGCTCAGGTGGGTGGGAAAAAGGGTTTCCCGCCGCATACCTGAGTATGAGTAAATAATAGCAATGGACATAAACTTCTTATGTCCATAACTATCCGCACGAGCGATTAATACGCTCCAAACCAACACCGGAATATTGTTAATTAAATACTCTTCCGATGGGTACCAAACACTGCTGTATGACTCCTGTTAGACCCTTCGTACAATACAAAGAGGGATTCCTCCGTTCAGGGACATTCTATATTAACCAAACTTTCAGAAACTATCAAAGGGATCATGATCTATAAACTACATTAATTATGAAAATGTGTAACGAATGAGTCGCACGCTACGACTACATACTCTTTACCGTAAATACGCATACCGAGTGCGAGCGAGTGCACACAGTAGCGGGTATGCGCCTTCACGGGAAAGCGCACGCATGCGCAGCGCGTACCAGGGTGAGGTGCAAATATGGCAATGTGTATAGAAACATTTTTCTGACTTTGACAGTCCACCCTTTGGCAGTCAATAATAACTGCCACCTTCTAAAACATTTCAAAAGGAGAAAAATGTAAGTCAGGGGTTAATTGATTTCCATGGTGGGGTAAGGAAGAAGAGTGGAGTAGGTGTGAAGAGGGTATGACCTAGTGAGAAAGCAGAAGCATGTGTGTATGAGTCCATGTTTGGAGGGTCATGTATCATCGTGCCGTACGTGTGGTAAATCAAGCTTCGAGGTATTGCGAAGTATACATTTGAATTCCTTCTTATCCCGTACTAAGGGTCTGTGGATGGGCTGTCAAACTCTACCGAGCTCATTTCGGCTGTGATTGTAACAAAATGGGGATGCACATTTTAGTTGATGATACATGAATGGGGGAGGTATGTGGTTGCTGATATCTGTGCCTGTATTCCCTATCGTCTATGTGTGTCATTACCTGAGGGTTGTAGAGATGAAGATAAAGAACACTTATGGAAAATGCAATGATATTCTATGTCAGGGAAATGTACATCTGTTGTTGAAGTTTTGTTCGGTATCTGTTGAGAGTCGTCTTCTTTGCGCTGTATTGCTCCTTGGGCATGAGCAAATAGCTTTGTCAGTGCCATCAGATTTACAACAATGTTGGGCTAGCGTGAGTTTAAAAATACTAGGGAAACTGGGGATCCATGGCAAAGTTCATCAAGTGTCCATATCATAGGTTGTCAAAACTTCATCTTTGGTGCTTGTCTGTTGTCTGTATAGCGTCTCGTCACCTTCCTCGTCCAAGGGGGTCTTTGTATCTTGGAGAAAAGCAGAAAAACAGGTGAAAGAAACGGACCTTATAATCGCATTTTCATCACATCATGGTTTCTATCATTGGGTCATAAATCAAATCCAGGTTAATTACGGTTTCCTCACTCCTCAAGCTCATCACTTTTGTACTTTGTTTGCACCTCATTAAAGCCTGCCCGCATCTAAATATCAATCCAATAGATATAACAACACCTAAAATACATAGGAGAAACTTTCCAACATCCATTATGACTCCTTGAGCCCAGTCTCCTAAACCGGAGAACCAATTTCGCGGGTTCAACCATGACACCCAACCAGTCAGCTCATTACCTACAGCAGCAAGGGTGAGATTGTGTTTTCGACGAAATTCCCACTTTAATTGGAGAATATCGTCCATCTTTTGGTCTATGACCTCTACCGGATCCTCGGTGCTATTTGTGATATACGTGCAACACTTTATGCCGTACTGTGTTGCCAATGTAACACAATATCCGCCTGTTACTGCTGTAAGATAATTAAGAACCATCCTATGCTGAACTAGTTCTGTTTTATAAGCTTGAAGTTCTCTTCCAGTGTATCTGAACATGTCATCATACATTTCAGTGATATTATCTAACAAATTGGCGAGTGCGGAAATGTATCTATAATTCATCACTCCACGAGCGGTGCGAGTGAAATCTAACGCTACCAGAACCTGAATCCCGGTGGATTCATGGATAAGATCAGAGGCCGGATGCTCTAACCTTTCTGACAGTTGTCTTTTAACTCGGTGCTCGTAATGAGTGTGAGTATAAGGAGCTTGGGCACCACGGTGTATGTCCTTCATTTTGTCATGTGTAACAGTCATCACTTCAGGCAATACCTTTCCAATATAACACAATCCTTCAGAGTTTGGGGCAAGCCACTTGTACGCCTTTCTCCCGCATATGAAATATGCGTCATCGGGGAGAACATATGGGACGGAGAAGGACATGACCATGTTACAAACCTTCCAGGTGAAATCTCCTGACCCTAATTCTTCCATCTGCTTAATGCACGTATCAGGTTGTACGATATGTGCACAGTATCCTGGTGATACTTCTCCAACTCTAGTAATCCTATTTCCTAAGGTATATCGATACCGGAAAGATTTTCCTCTACTGGCTATGTGGCGTACAAGCTCTGTATCTGTAGGCATTCTATCTGCTCTGTGTGAAAAGGTCATGGTAAGGTTGCTCCATGACACTTCCCAATTTCCCGGCTTACGGGGATTGGAGATATTAAAACATAAGAGGGACCTATCCACATGGTATTGGTGGAGCTTCAAACTAGGAGGGCTGGAGATGTTAAACCTCCGGTCCACCGGTCTCCCACCACTTAGCTCAAGTACCTCCCCTAACGTTAAAGGAAATGGTACTAGCCCTGATTTGGTATGACCCTGAGGTACTTGAGAGCATACCCAACAATCTGTTTGGTTTAATACGTTACCCACTAAGGAGTGATAGTCACTCAATGGATGCCGGTCCATATGGATATTAAAACTGGATTGGCATTTCTTTATGCATCCATCTTCAACCAGATTATCACAGAGCCTACAGATACAGTTTTCTTCAGCTAACAATCCGTCACAATTTCTTCTATGATCAATGCTATCGGATCGTTTTCTGATACTCGCCTTTGCTTGTTGGTTTGGTTGATCTTGGAAAACTACGCCTCCATCATCATAATCGGAACCCATTCCAGAACCTCTCTCGACCTCTATGGTACTCTCGCCGGAACAGACTGCTCTGGTCAACATCATGGTTAACATCAAAATCCGGATCACAGTCTCTTGGGGCAAGTCCATCTTTGAGGAGGAAATAGAGAAGAATGAGAAGGGGGAAAAAGAAATTTTAAGGGAGAGGGGGTGGGAAGTGGAGAAAAACAATAAAAGGGAGAAGGGAGTCAACAACTGCTTTCGGTCTTCAAGGCTCAGGTGCCGCCTCAGTCCTCCTGGAACAGACACTCCAGTGATACAACCTCTACCGTCTGTTCCTTATCACGGGACTTCTCTGGATCAGCAACCTTTTTGCAGTGGGATGAATGGACCCAAGTCTCTCTCTCAGCAACCTTCAATGCTGTGGTGCTAGTCAATAAGACCTGGTATGGTCCTTCCCATCTATCAATAAGACAACCTGAGCGTAGAAAATTTCGTATCATTACATAATCCCCAGGTTCAATGTCATGACAATTACTATCTGGTAAATCAGGAATCACCAACTTCAGATTATCATTTTGATTCCTCAACTGCTTACTCATGTTAATCAAGTATTTTACAGTTACTTCATTGTTACATTTCAAATCACCCTGAGGGTTAATCATGACATGCGGTTGTCGACCAAACAGAATTTCAAAAGGGGACAGGTTAAGAGGGGACCTGGGAGTGGTTCTGATGCTATACAAAACAATGGGTAAAGCTTCTGGCCACGTCAATCCTGTCTCTGCCATTACTTTACTCAATTTATTTTTAATAGTGCTGTTCACTCTTTCGACCTTCGCACTCGCCTGTGGACGGTACGGAGTGTGCAGCTTGCTATCAATACCCATTAATTTACACATTCCTTGAAAGACATCACCGGTAAAATGGGTACCCCTATCACTTTCAATGATTCTAGGGATACCATATCTACATACAAATTCCTGCACAATTTTCTTAGCTGTAAGCATAGCGGTATTTGTAGCTGCTGGAAATGCTTCGACCCAATTCGAGAAAACATCTATACAAACAAGTACATATTTCAGATTCCGACAAGGGGGTAATTGAATGAAGTCAATTTGTATTACCTGAAAAGGGCCGCCGGCAGGTGGGATATGGGATGGTTCTGTAGGTATTGCCTTTCCAATATTCTTTCTCAGACAGGTAAGGCATGACATTGCTCTTTTACTCGCATGAGAGGAGAATCCTGGGGCGCACCAGTATGCTCTTACCAATTTGCACATCCCCTCCTTGCCTAGATGAGTCAGCCCGTGAGCTGCTTCAGCCAGACATGGAAGATATGCTCTGGGGGCCACTGGTTTACCATGTCCGTCCGTCCAGAGCCCTGAGGACTCCTGGCCATATCCCTTTGCCTTCCAGACTGCTCTTTCCTGTGTGGAACACAAATTCTGCATCTCACACAACTTTTGTGTGTTGATGGTATTAAATACCATCAATTGTGTGGTGTCTGTCTGTATGGGGGTAGCAGCTGCGAGCTTAGCTGCTTCGTCTGCTCGGCTGTTACCAAGTGACACTGGGTCTTGACTATATGTATGTGCTTTACATTTGATAACAGCCACTCTGTCGGGTTCCTGTATCGCTGTTAGAAGCCTTTTTATATAAGCTGCATGCGCTATCGGTGTACCAGCTGCCGTCATGAAATTTCTGAGGCGCCATAGGGCTCCGAAATCATGTACTACCCCGAAGGCGTATCTAGAATCGGTGTAGATATTGTCTGACTTACCCTTAGCCAATTCACATGCTCTGGTTAGGGCGACCAGTTCAGCAACCTGGGCTGAGTGAGGTGGGCCTAGCGGTTCCGCTTCTATGGTGTCTTGGTCATTTACGACTGCGTATCCAGTACACAAGTCTCCCGAGTCTGACTGTCTATGACAACTACCGTCAGTGTAGAACGTGAGTTCTGCATCTTCCAGTGGATTGTCACTGATGTCAGGCCTTGCGGTAAAATTTTGGGTCAAATATTCCATACAATCATGTGTATCTTCCTTTGTATTAAATCCTCCTTCCCCATCACTCTCACCTTCCACCCTTTGTGTCTGACCAGGCACACCTGGGAGAAATGTTGCAGGATTTAATGCGCTGCATCTCCTTATGGTGATGTTTACTGGGGCCATTAATGCCAATTCCCATCTTGTAAACCTTGCTGATGAGACGTGTCTGGTTTGGGCAGAATTCAATAAGGCAGATACCGCATGTGGTGTATGGATTGTGAGGTTGTGGCCTAGCACGACATCTTCGCTTTTTGTCACTAGCAATGCTATCGCCGCAACGCTACGCAAGCATGTGGGGAGGGATCGCGCTACCGTGTCTAGCTGAGCGCTGTAGTATGCAACTGGCCTGCTGGCGTCACCGTGCTTTTGGGTTAGTACACCTGCTGCGCACCCAGCACTTTCTGTTCCGTATAGTTCAAAGGGTTTCCCATAGTCTGGCATACCTAGTGCTGGTGCCTGCGTTAGGCATTGCTTAAGTCTCTCAAATGCTGTTTCGGATTCGTCTGTATGCGAAATCCGATCAGGTTTGTTTGAAGAGACCATTTCCTGCAAAGGTAACGCCAATATGGAAAACCCTGGGATCCAATTACGGCAATACCCACACATTCCTAAAAACGTTCTGATCTGTTGCTGGGTTTGTGGCAGTGTCATGTCTCTAATGGCTTGGATTCTATCAGCGGTCAGGTGTCTCAGTCCTTGTGTTAGACAGTGTCCCAAATATTTTACCTTAGTTTGGCATAATTGCAACTTGTCTTTGGAAACCTTATGTCCTGTGTCTGAAAGATGAAACAGGAGCTGTTTCGTATCCTTCAGGGAAGCTTCCAGCGAATCTGAACACAGTAGTAAATCATCTACATACTGTATCAGTACTGATCCACTTTCTGGTTGAAAAGACTGTAAACAATCACGCAAAGCCTGAGAAAATATACTTGGGCTATCTATGAAACCTTGGGGTAACCGAGTCCACGTGTATTGGACTCCTCTGTATGTAAATGCAAACAAATATTGGCTGTCAGGGTGCAGAGGTACCGAAAAGAATGCGGAGCAGAGGTCAATAACAGTGAAAAATTTGGCAGTGGGAGGAATTTGCATTAGGATGACAGCTGGATTAGGCACTACGGGGAACTGACTCTCAACTATTTTGTTAATCCCCCTTAGATCCTGCACTAGCCTGTAACCCCTCCCCCCACTCTTTTTAACAGGGAAGATGGGACTATTTGCTGTGCTGGACGTTCTTACTAGAATGCCCTGTTGTAGCAAGCGCTCTATTACTGGGAAAACTCCTAACTCCACCTCTGGCTTCAGAGGATACTGTGGGATTTTTGGAGCTATCCTACCATCTTTTACTTGTACAACTACTGGAGCTACGTTTGCCATTAATCCAGTGTCCTGTCCATCTTTTGTCCAAAGTGACTCTGGTATCTGAGATGTCATCTCTTCTACTTGGGATGGATTCCTATTTGTCATAATGGAATGTGACATTAATTTTGATGGGGAGTCTAACATGTCTCGCACTTCCTGAGCGTGATTCTCAGGTATGTCCAAGAATACACCTTCAGAAGTACAATAAATGACGCACCCCATTTTACACAGTAAGTCTCTTCCCAGGAGATTGGTTGGTGCCGATGCAGCTAGCAAAAACGAATGCTTGGTATGCAAAGGCCCTATTGTAATCTCGGCTGGTTTGCTAACAGGGTAGTGCTGGACCACTCCTGTTACTCCCATGGCTGGAACTGTCCTACCAGTGGTTCTCATGCCCACTGTCGAATTTATCACTGACTTGGCCGCCCCTGTGTCTACAAGAAAGTTTAAAGTTTTACCAGCTACATTGATTGCAATCTCTGGTTCACTTCCAAGACTGGCAATCAATTTAACTGGCTGCAGATTACAGGTATGGCCACACCCCTATTGGGTATGCTGACCTCCCTGAATCCCGTTGGCAGCAACTACTTGTGGGGGAGTTAGCTGGGAACTACCAGAGGCATGCCAGTCTCTGTTCGGGGGATATCTTTTTGTTTCTCCTGTATGTGGCTCAAAACTCCGCCTCTGTGGACCCTGCTCCCAATGTCGTGTGTCGTGTCGTTGTCTAGGGGGTTGAAAAGATCTTTGTACACTCTTTGTTCTACAGTCTCGTGCATAGTGTCCCTGTTTGTTACAAGAAAAACATGTTATTACACTTGACTTACCCACAGGGTTCGGTGGTACATACGCAGGCTGCCTTGTGGTCAGCGCCTGTATACTTACTGACATCAACTTATCACTTTGCGACTCCCTGTGTCTAGTGATGTTTCTGTCGTGATCAATAGCAGCCTCTCTCAATGTGGACACCGACAGACCTCGCCAACATGGTTGCGTGGTCTGAACCCTAGTCTTTAATGTTTCCTTTAAACCATCCATCAGTACAGATACTGCTACGTCTTGATGGTTTGGGTTGGTCCTAATGTCTTCTATTCCAGTGTACTTTGCCATTTCTAATAGTGCCCGGTGGAAATATTCTGCTGCCGTTTCGGACTCTTTTTGTCTAATGGAGAATATCTTGTTCCATTTAACAACGGCTGGGAAATACTCCTTTAGCTGTAAATTTATCCTTTTTACATTATCCTTGTTGTACACGTCTGTAAGCGGTACATCTTTATCCAATGCACAGTCAACTAAGAATTGAGCTGAGTCGACATTGGAAGGTAAACAAGCTCTTAGCAGTATCTGCCAATCCTTGTTGTTGGGTTCTACAGTGTTACCTAGATCCCTGATGTATTTTTGGCTATCAACTAAGTCTTTCCTGGGGTCAGGAAATTCGGACACTATTGTTCTTAATTCCATTCGGGAAAATGGAGTGTACATGGCAATGTTCCTTATGGGAGTGGCTCCTGATACATCTGTTTTCCCATTGGGAACTGCTATTACTCTAACAGGGTTAACTCTAACAACCTCATTCTGTGTAGATTCTACAACTTGTGGTGAAATTGTTTCGGTATAATGCATGGTGCCGTACTTACCCGTTGACACGACCTCACCTATCCCTCCGCTAGGGGCCTTCACTAATCTCGTGAGTGGTGCAGTTCCTACTGTGGTTTCTGATATGGTGGCCGCTAGAGAGAGCGCTGAAATTGTTGCCGAATCGTCTTCTTGATCACACTCCTGAGGAAAGTTCAAAACAGGGTACAACTTGCACGGGTTAATAATTGCATGGGTTACTTGGTTAACATCATTAACATTTACAGGGTTGCTAAGAGTTTGTGTTTTACAACCCAGTGCGTTTCTCTCCGCAATCAACTTCTCTCCTGCAATGTATGGTGGAGGTGGGGCTGTGGCTATCAGTTTCCTGACTGCCCCAGATCCCGCCGCCAGAGCCAAACCTCTCTGTATCTCACCTTCCTGTTGCCACAACTGTAAATAATCATGATGCTGAATTCGTCTCTTTGTTGATTTTATGAGACATATCCTCCTCCTTAAATTTTGTAACACTTCTGGACTGAAGCTACCTATTCTTGGGAATTTCTCCCTGTCTTGTACAGTCATTCTCTCCCATTCATCACATAAAACCTCTGTGTGACTTCCGTATTTTTCACACATGATGTACCTTGCCGACCCGACTGGTCGGTTCTCTGAATCAACCCGAACCGAGGTTGATCGCCCCCTACCTGAACAATTGGCCCCCATAATCTGCAGGTGTTGCTTACTACTCCTTTGATCTTTATATCACGGTCTTCAGCGAACCCTTACAGCAAACCAAATTATTCAAAATAGGCCGGCGGTGGCGGTTTACCGAGTACCCCACTCACTCGCCCACCTCGACCAATACGACCTGATCACACCGATATGGTGCTGGCGTACTCGATACAGGGCCCTACCAAAAACCTTCTGTTTACTGGAACATACGAGGGTTACCCGAAGGACACTTACTCTTTCCAGTAAAGGTGGGGTTGTTAGATAGTTCCTGAGTGACCAGCGAACTTCCCTTCCAAAAATAAAAAATTACACAAATCACGTCAGAATGTACAAATAGCGTTTGTGACCACTTTACTCTAATGGTATTAGGTCAGATTACTAACTACTGCACACAATTACGTGCGGTACAATCGTTCAGTACATAAGCACTACTTGTTATGTACTGAGAGATCAATGGAATCGAAAATTGCGGCTGCGAATTCCTTCAGCCAGAGCTTCCAATGGCCTATATGGGTTTTAGCACCAACCCCCGGGGTTGTGCTTCTTGTACCTTTATAGCGGACCTTCTTGTACCTTATGACCTCCTGGTCTTGTTACCTTGTGACCTCCTGGCCTTGTTACCTTGTGATCCGCTATACTCTAATGCTCAAATATTATTTAACCAGGGATGCCTCCCTAGCCACCGTATATGTCACTTACACGTATGTCCTTTACGAGTACCCGATTTCTTTTTGGTTCAACCTCTAAGTTATATAAACTTATGTATACAAAAACACACTCACTCAACACATGTACACTTTTGCTTCCACTTCTATTTCTGCGCAGAAATTTTTTTTTCTTTAGCCCAGCTGTGTTACCAATTAGGAGCAGGATCTGTTAAACTAAATTTCAAATTTTCCAAAAATAGATTTGCGTTATTTACCGCTGTGCGTTACTTATCGCCTTATCACAACTTGAGCTACGTGGGCGTAACCGGACGCTACGTTGCGTAATGTACGCTGCGTGCGTCTGCCTTTGGATTGCGTACGCTAGTCTTTGTTAGAGACACGTGTACGCAAAACAAAGATCCACCGTAACACAATTTCTACTTTTATCAATGTAGATGATCCCTGATCATCTACCGCACACCACACTGACTGCCTTATCTCCCAGACAAGCCGTGTGTTGGTCTATACTTTAACTATTACCTCTACTATGAAATAACAGCAACTCTCTTTTAGCACTTTCTATCAACTATAAAAATTTGGCAAACAGGAATAGTGATATACGAAATTGAAAAAGAAATGCAGATATATATGTATGCGTGCGTGTATACGCAAGACAGAAGAGAAATAAACAGTTTTAAAAGACACAAGCGTTTTGTTCTTACTTCCGGTTCCCGGATTCCTTCAGCACTCTTTATCTAAGCGAAGCAGACGCTTATCCCGTCAGCACTGCGAGACAACCTCCCACCCTTTGCTGGGGGATAATGTCTGCTGATCTACCTAGTGCAGATATGAGAAGGACAGGACGAGTCCCCAATTGACAATGCTAAATTCTTTTGTCGTATAAACAACCCTAAATGAAGTCTAAGAACACTGTACGCTGTTTACTTAAGAAGTACCGTAAGGGTACGCTAGTTGCGTAACGATCGCTCAGCCGTAGGCGAGACGCTCAAGCGTCACGTTCGCTCACGGCCCAGTGATCACAGGACAGCACGTTATTGGCTATGACTAAAGTAATGATTCGCTATGGCGTAGCGGACGCTCGAGACCACGAGGAGATCACCAGCGGCGCAGACGCTCACAACGCTATACCTTTATGTCTAAACCTTTTATCAATGAAATACACAGAATACCTTAATGTGAATACAGGGTGTAAGTGCAACCTTGTGTAACCTGACTAACTACAAAGCTGCTTGAGCGTCACCGACGCTCAAGTGAACACTTAAAACTATAGGAAATACACAGATACTGGTTTAGGGTCCAAAGCCTATTAACTGTATTATATCTAATATACTTGTAAAAGAGAATAACAGTACAAATGATACACTACAATATAACAGATACTTCCTAACCAAAATACGATACTATCTAATACAATACAATACTAGTCTAGGGGAGATGTGAGAGAAAAGAGAAGGGAGAGAGAGAAATGGAGAGAAATGAGAGAAATTGGCTCACAGTAAGACAATGATTACGGAGAGAAACTTACGCACAAAGGGTATGATCGCATGCGCCTCGATATCCAGCTCCCGATTATCAGCAAGAAAACCGTTGATGAGAGTGAAGTTGGATATGGTCGGCCTGCCTATTTATGCCCCACACACAATGCAATCTCATAGTCCCTACAATCCCATTGTCCATTGGACGAAGGAATTCGGCCCTGCATCATAACAATAGGTCATAGGTTGATTCATACAGGTGGGCTGTGACGATTTCCAACAGCTCAGGTGGGTGGGAAAAAGGGTTTCCCGCCGCATACCTGAGTATGAGTAAATAATAGCAATGGACATAAACTTCTTATGTCCATAACTATCCGCACGAGCGATTAATACGCTCCAAACCAACACCGGAATATTGTTAATTAAATACTCTTCCGATGGGTACCAAACACTGCTGTATGACTCCTGTTAGACCCTTCGTACAATACAAAGAGGGATTCCTCCGTTCAGGGACATTCTATATTAACCAAACTTTCAGAAACTATCAAAGGGATCATGATCTATAAACTACATTAATTATGAAAATGTGTAACGAATGAGTCGCACGCTACGACTACATACTCTTTACCGTAAATACGCATACCGAGTGCGAGCGAGTGCACACAGTAGCGGGTATGCGCCTTCACGGGAAAGCGCACGCATGCGCAGCGCGTACCAGGGTGAGGTGCAAATATGGCAATGTGTATAGAAACATTTTTCTGACTTTGACAGGGACATCAATACACTGAGTGTCATGGTTTGATGCACAGTGTTACCAGCTTCAAGTGATGACTGGTATCCAGCGGCTGTGACTCTGGGCTGGAACCGAGAAGGCTGTATATAGCTCTTTTGCATGGGACTTGGGTAGCAGTGAGAACTGCCATTGGTATATATTTCAGGTAATGAACCACCAAGTGGCTCTATTCCGGACTGGCTACTGGCTGGAGAATACAGCTGGACCGGACTGGCTACTGGCTGATGAGATGCTGCTGGACTGGACTAGCTATCGGCTGAGGAATACAGCTGGACCAGACTGGCTACCGGCTGAAGAGACGCTGCTGGACTGGACTGGCTACCGGCTGAGGAATACAGCTGAACCGATCTGGTTACTGGCTGAAGAGATGCTGCTGGACCAGACTGGCTACTGGCTGAAGAGATGATGTGCTGCTGGACTGGACTGGCTACCATCTGAGGAATACAGCTGAACCGATCTGGTTACTGGCTGAAGAGATGCTGCTGGACCAGACTGGCTACTGGCTGAAGAGATGATGTGCTGCTGGACCGGACTGGCTACCATCTGAGGAATACAGCTGAACCGATCTGGTTACTGGCTGAAGAGATGCTGCTGGACCAGACTGGATACTGGCTGAAGCGATGATGTGCTGCTGGACCGGACTGGCTACCATCTGAGGAATACAGCTGAACCGGACTGGTTACCAGCTGAAGAGATGACACTGGACCTGGTAACTGCACAGAAGACAAAATGCAGGTTCACTTGTCACACATACACTGTAACTAGTTACACATGCCCAGAATGCTGCAGCTGGACTTCCTTTAAATCCCTTGCTGGTCTGTGATTGGCTGTAGGGTAACTGACAGGCTGGATTGAGACTTAGGTTGGCGAAGTAGAGATCAGCTAGAAAATATGAAATGCAGCAATCTCAGAAGATATCATAGACTGCACACAGGAGCTTGAATAAACCTCAGGCACACAAATGGTTAACAACTGGTCTGAGAACTTTGCTGCAATCAGGATTCTGTGCACCTGTGTAATCAGCCTGTGAAGGTGCTGCAGTTTGGAAACTAGTATGTACAACAGACACTGGAGTCCCCAGAACTCTGCAGAGGATCATCATAGCTTGCCAGACGCCGGAGCCCTCCTGTCAGAGGACCCGATGGATCCCCCGCTGCACCTGAAGTGACACTGGTGAGTTTTTAGGATGCTGATGCTGGTCACGTGTCCTGACACTGAGTACCTAATGTGATAACCCTCCCTGGCATTAACATGATGTGCAACTACAAGTGTAAGGTAGGTCACCCTAATGCTGAGGGTAGAAAATTAATGGTAGCATTAGCTAACGAATAGGAATTGTTGTTCCTCTGACACAAATCCCATTAGCCTTGTTTGAATATACATTAGATGGGACCCTATATGCACTACTTCTAGACCTACCTTGTCTTTGATGTCTGAGAACAGAGACTCCCGACTCAACACATTGTCAACACACCTACCTCCCAACTCCAGGTATGCTTTCATATAGTTGATCTGATAGTATGATAGGGATGTTTATCAGAAGCCGATGATTAATAACCATTGATGTTCCTAGCTCAATGGAAATATTTTTGCAAGCTTCCTTCTGATGCTCCACCGATGGATGTATTCCCTACATTCACCAGTTATGTACAGGAATACATATGAAATCCCGGTAGACGGGATGCCGGCTGTCACTATACTGACAGTGGTATCCCGCCTGCCGGAATCCCGGCAGCAAGTCCCCTTGCACTTGTAATGCATCGGCCCTAGTGGCTCGCTTTGCTCGCCACCGGTTCTATTCCCACTCGGTTGGTGGCATGGACCCACTAACCTAGTGGCAATATCGATCGTTTGCCGGGATTCTGTCTGGCGGCTTATCACCTGCTGTCGTTATTCCACCGTCAGACTCCTGAACACTGGGATCCTCACAGCGGGTATATTGACTTCATCCCGTTGCAATAAGCAGCATCATTGAACCTATTTTGCATCTCCATGCCTCTGATAGGCTCTACACACTGGCTGACATCAGTCAAAGATATGAACGATCTCGTTCATAAATGAACGAGATACCGTTCATATCTTTGAGTGTGGAGGCTCCAGCGATGAACGATGCGCGGCCCCGCGCTCGTTCATCGCTGGTCCCCCATCGGCTGTACATGCAGGCCAATATGGACGATCTCGTCCATATTTGCCTGCACTTCATTGCAGCCGGGTGACGGGGGGAGTGAAGAAACTTCACTCCCCCCAACACTGCACCTCCGCCGCCGGGTCGCCCGTCGGCCGTATCCGCCGCCGGGCAGCTCGGCGGCGGATCGGTCAATGTGTAGGTGAATGGTCCAGCCCATGCAACCCGCAACTTATTTTTGCAAGTTTGGACTAGTATGAAGGCATTCTGTTTTAAATGTAAGCTCTCTTGCTCTGACATAACTGTAACCTTGTTTCTGCAGCGGGGGTACACTGCGGTTCCACAGGGATAACATCGGGGTGTAGAGTTGGATCTTGATCCGAGGCACCAACTGGCTAAAAGCTTTGACTGTTCCCAAGATGCACAGCGCCGCAAGAGCTCAGTTTGTCAGTTGGTGCCTGCAGTGCAGGCAGCTAAAAGGGCAGCCCTGAAAAGAGCTTTTATGAAGATAGAAGACTTCAAGGGCCACAGCATAGGCACTTAGACGTGCTATATGTCATTATGACAAATCATGCTGCGGCTCCCTCACCTCCCCCGGCGGCGCTGTATACTCCCGTGCCCTGGTTGCCGGGTACTTACAGTGGAGGGCTCCGGTTCTTCACCTAGGGCACACACACCTGCCGCAGCTCTCCGGGATCACGTGGCCGCATCCAGGGAGGAGGTAAGAGGGTCCCCCAGGCGGGATACGCTGGAAATCGCGATCCGGAGCGGTGTTTAGGAGGCGGACCGCACACGCTGGTGTGGACACTGTGGCCGTACAGGGACCCCACTAGACCACCAGGGCAAGGGCACAGGTCGGATTACCTCATAATCCGTTTTACTAAGGCACGCAGTACCCGGTGGTGAAGTCCAGCATGGGGATAAGGTTCTGACCTGTAGCCCCAGCCACCATTTACTGGAGCGGCTTCTCTCTGCCTCCCTCACTCCCTGTCAGCATTTGGGCGCCATTACACACATGCTGAGCTGACTTTGGAACTGCTGGTCTATGTCTCCTCTGTAAAGCTGCCTGCATCATCAGCGCTGTACATTTACAGGACACTTAAGTTTTCTACATGTCTTTAGACAGTGTTAGTTAAGAACAAGTGCATACATTCAGTCTTTACTGTGCATTGTTAAATCTATATTTATACATAGCTTTACTTTGTAGTGCAGTTACTTAGTATTGCTAGTCCAGTGCAGTTTTATAGTTATTTGTGATAATTTCTGCATTGTACATGTGACTGTGTGTGCCAATAGCTGCTGTGTGATTTCCATCCCGTGTATCTCACATATACTGCTATCCCTATATTCTGTACCCTGAGGGGGGTAAGTGCTTCAGGGTTTTCATTTAACATAGTGTTTCACAGGATATACTCCTTTGGTATTTTTCTCTGTGTTTTACAGTCACTATATACATCTTAAGTTCTGTGTGTGTGCTCTGCTTGCAGTCACACTATACAGGGGGATTTTTGTAAGGTACTTTGTCTGCTTATATTGTACTATTTCGCCCTACGGTTACGCTTTCATATCATGTCAGCTACACAGGGTGATGATTCTATGGCTACTCCTGCATCCTGCAGTGCTAATGCCATAGATGTCTCTGAGGAAAATATTGCAGCTGAGGGTTCAGGTACAGGGGTTTTTATACCCCTTAGTCAGTCCACAGCAACGGGGGCAAATCATGACCTGCCGTGGGCTACATTTTCTAATTTACTGACTATGCTTGGAACTAGACTTGCGCCCCCTATGGGACCTCCTGTGACATTACAGCCACATATTGTTCCTGCTGTTAATCCGCCATGGGCAGATACTCTGTCTTCTCAGTTACAGCAATTAAATCAGTCTTTGGCCAAGCAAAATCCTAACCCTCGCCCGCCTTAGACCAAGGGGTCATCTAAGCAGGCCTTTACTTCCTCACAATCCACACATGTTTCAGATACTTCATCTGATGAAGATGGCGCATATACTAACCCCCTCAGACACTGATGCAGATGCTTCTGATGGGGAGTCTACTACACAGGTGGATGTTCCTGACGTTTTGGAGGATATCAGGCTGATTCTTGAAATTGATGATGACGAAGAACCCCCAGATACCTTTAAGATCCAGATAAGTTTAAGCGTCAGAAGGTTATTAGTTTTACCTCATTCTGACCACTTAGTTGACATACGTCAAGAATCCTGGGAATATCCAGGAAAGAAATTCTCCCTGTCTAAGAAGATGCTAGCTCATTATACCCTTGCTGCAGAGTTAAGTAAAAATTGGGAAACACCGCCGACGGTGGACTCACAAGTCGCACGTCTGGTGGTGTCATCTGCTCTGCCTGTCACTGCTGTCACCTCCTTGAAGGAACCGACGGATAAACGAGTGGAGGATTGCTTGAAATCTATTTACACTCTTGCTGGAGCTGTGCATAGGCCTACTATTGCGACTTCTTGGGCTGCTAAAGCCATAGAGGCCTGGGTTCAAAAAGTTGAAGCGGAACTACCGTCTAATTTTCCTGATAATGCTAGACAGTGTCTTTCATACATTATTACAGCCTCTCATCATATACAGGAGGTGGCATCTGATGCAGGTATCTTGGCGACCAAAGCGTCTACTACATCTATTCTGGCTCGCCGGATACTCTGGTTGCGGTCCTAGTCTGTAGATCAGGACTCTAAAAAGACCTTGGAGGTGATCCCTTTTAAGGGAAACATTCTTTTTGGGGAAGACCTCAATAGGATTGTTGCAGACTTAGCATCTGCTAAGACTGCACGTCTGCCTAGTACTACTCCTTCAACTCCGAAGGCTAAGAGTACTTCCTTCCGTTCCTTTCGACCTCCAGGTAAAGCTAAGGGTCAGGCGTACCCGAAACAGGCTCGCACTTCCAAATCCACTAAACCCAAATCTAAACGTGCCTGGGCTGCCCGTCAGCCTGCTTCCAAAACAGCTAAGCCTGCTGCATGACTGGGCGGGCCTCCCTCTGGGGGATCCCAGGGTGGGAGGCTGACTTCTACGGTTTGCTCAGATATGGTTACAGACCATTTCGGATGCCTGGGTAAGGGAAGTCGTCACTCACGGATACGCCATCTCTTTCAAGAAACGTCCCCCTTGCCAGTTTTACACAACAAACGTCCCTTCGAACACAGTAAAAGTAAAAACTCTCCATCTGGTGGTACAATCCCTCCTGGACACGGGAGTGATAGTTGTCAAAGTCGAAAAATATTGTAATGCATACACCATGTACTAACCCCATACACATGCCCGCTGCGCGTGCACTTATTCCGCCATGCATGCACATATCCGCAATTTGCGTAGGATCGCTCCTGCGATCATGCGCGTGGTATGGGTATTTACGGCGGAGTTTGTGAGCGCATAGAGGGTTATCAGAACATTACATATTTAACCCAAATAGTGCATTTTGTACACATAGTTCCCCTACACCACATCAGTAAGTATCAACCGTTTAAATGATTCCAGGACTAAGGGATTCACCTTTGCATGATAGGAAGGGACAGACAAAGGTTATAAGGTGATGTCTAGTATCCAGCTGTAGGGTATTTTAAGGGTAACATTCCGGTATTGGTTAGAGAAAGATCGCATGTTCCTGCGTATAGTTATGTGCAAAAGTAGAATATAGATATTAACTGTATTTACTGTATATTATGTATGCGGCGGGAATCCAGAGGATACCACCCCCAAGAGCAGTTGAGAAAGACATCGCCCACGTTTTCAAATCAACCTATGACCTCTCCTGTAATGTAAAGATGCACCTCTGTGTCCAATGGACAATGAGATTACAGTGACCATTGTATTGTGTATGTAAGTTGTGTATAAAAAGCCCGTTGTTGCCTGGCCGGTCAGAAGACTCTGAACGCTTTCTACCTGACAAGCGGAGGACCGGCCGGGTTGCGCTTGCGAACATTCTCACGTATGTACATTCTCTGTAGCCATTATTCTGTTTAGATATATCTTGTTAGGTCTGTAATGTATAACTTGTACTGTTACCCCCTTTTCAAACAATCCACTGTGGCCTTAGAACCCAGTGTTCAACTACATATCGGTGTTGTGTCCTTATTTCCCTGCTAGGGTTTAAAGCGTATTTAACTGTATAAGGTTTATAAGTATTGATAAGGTGTACGCACTGCGGGTACTTTATACCGTCAGCGCTACTTAAGGTTTAAGGTATAACATCATTGCAGTGCTTTGCTGCATAAAGGTTTAAAGTGTAACCATATTATTACATTGTATTACTAATAAGGTTTATAGGTTATCAATTGTGTGTGCGCGCGCTGTGCGTACTCTGTACACTCAGCGCGGCGTGTGTACGCCAAGTATGTACCACGTACGGGACTCTGTACGCAAATAGCGTACAAAGTGCGTAGCGCGTGTATTCAGGTAAAAGTGTATCTAGAGGTATAGCTTTATGGTTTAAGATAATATCGACATTATCAATTGGGGGCATCGTCCTGTTTTTCCTCATACCCACAGCCTAGCAGGATACAGCAGACTTTATCTATCAGCAAAGGGCGGACAGGTATCCATGTAAGCCTTCTCCTGGTTGGTGGATACTCTGGTAAACTCTTTCTTAAGTGCTGATAAGATAAGCGTCTGCTCTGCATGGTTTGTAGGGATGCTGGTGGGATCCGTAAGGTAAGAACGCAAAGCTATTTTTAAAGTCTGTGAATTTCTGTTCGGCGCCAAAAGCGCACACATCACACGCATACACCTGTATTTTGTACTTTGCATATCTGCTCGCATTATTGCCATAAGTATTGATTATTAGATTCATTTTGACCTGTACTGAAAAATTTGTTGCTATTTAGTTAAAGTATAGAGTTAATATTTAAGAAATAAGTGTAATACGCAAATGCAGCCTGGCCTAGTTGTAAAGGTTTATACAGAAGAAACTGTGTGCTGTGTTAAGTGAGCGATTATAGTTAATATCGCTAACATTTATAGAAGTGTAGGATTTGTACTATTGCGGACGTACGAACTTTCGTACACGTGTCTCGGACAAAGGACGGGACTGCGTACGCAACGTAAAGACGTACGCACGATCGCGTCTTTACGCAACGTGCGTAAGGATACGGCCGCTAAGTACAAATTACACAATAGCATTGTTTAGTTTAGGCGCGAAACGGTAGCCACGCAGTAATAGCACAAATTGTTCAGTGTCCAAGATTTAGTTTAAATAAAACCTTTTTTACTGCATTACCTCTGGTACTAAGGCTGTTCACCTGAATGAAAGTTAATTTTCTGTACAGAAAAACCAAAAAGTGTATTTGAGTGAACGAACGTGAGTGTGCAAACAATAAAGGTTTTGTGGACCCAGGGAATTCGGGATCCCGTAGGAGACCACACCAGGTGAGTGGACACTTGGTGGCGTGAGAGTGGCTTGCTCACGTTAACATTGATTAAGGTACAAAGGAGCAAGGTAGCAGATACCGCAGACCAGAAGGTCAGCGAAGGTTTAGAGTACCGCAGACCAAAAGGTCAGCAAGGTTTTGTTTAGGTGCCGCAACCACAAGGGGTTAGCGAAGAAACCCATATAGGCCATTTGATTGATACGCTCCGGCTGAGGTTTCGCAGCCTGAAAAACTATTCCATTGGTCGTACGGCGGATAAGTAACAGTTACTTATACGCTGTACGATTGTACCGCACGTTCGTGGGTGCAATACTTAGCTCAACGTGATACCCTTTCTTTTTACGAGCTTTGCGTAAAATCGCGGGATCATAAGCGCTGAGTAGCATACGCAAGCGTGATTTGTGTAAAAAAAATGTTTTTTGTTTTAAGGGAGTTTCACTGGTCACTCAGGAAATCTCCAACGACCAATATTTACTGGGAAGGGTAAGTCACTCCCATATACTTCCAGTAAATAGAGGTTACACAGGGGCCCTAGGTTGGGTACGTACCGGCGCTGACAACAGTGTTTAGGTGTATTGGCCAACGTTGGCGTGAGTGGGTGAGAGCACTCGTTGAACTTTCACCGTTGCCTTATATTGAGTATTTTGTTTTTTTGTAGGAATTAGCTGAGAAGGCAATACCTGCAAAATATGGGGGCCAGGTGCTCAAGTAAGGGACGTTCAACCAGGGTTCAGGTTGATGTTCCGCGGCCCAAGGGGTCAGCGAGGTACATAATGTGTGAAAAGTATGGATCACACACAGAGGTTTTATGCAATGAATGGGAACGTATGACTGCGGAAGATAGGGAACCATTCCCTAGGGTAGGCAGTTTTGAACCAGAGGTATTGCAGAATTTAAGGTTTAGGATATGTCTGATAAAATTCCGAAAACAAAGGGTCAGACACACAAACTGTTTACATTTATGGCAGCAAGAGGGTGATATGCAGAGGGAACTAGCTCACGCAGCCGGTTATAAACCTAGCAGGAAACTCATGGCAACCGCACCACCACCACCGTATATTACAGGGGAGAAAGTGGCTACAGACAATGGCATACTGATATATGATAAGAGTAAAGTTGATAAATGTATTAATGCTAACCCGTGCAAGTTGTATCCCATCTTAAACTTCCCTCAGGACTGCAAGCAAGAAGATGAGCCCAGCACGATATCTGCACTCTCTCTAGCAGCCACCATACAAGACACCCAGGTGGGCACGGACCAACCAATAAGAGTAGTGAAGGCCCCTAGCGGAGGAGTAGGTGCGGTCGTGTCCACAGGTAAGTACGGTACAGTACATTATGCAAAGACAATGCAAAGACAATTGCACCTCACCTTGTAGAAGCAACTCAGAATGATGTAATTGAACTAAATCCTGTCAGGGTGATAGCAGTCCCCAATGGGAGGACTGACGCTCAGGGAGTCACTCCCGTCAGGAACATTGCTATGCATTGTCCTTGGTCCCGGACAGAATTAAGGACATATGTCTGAATTTCCCGATCCCAGAAAGGATCTAGCCGCATGTCAGAGGTTTGTTAGAGAATTAGGTAACGCCACCGAACCCACAAACAAAGTTTGGCGAACAGTGCTACGGGCATGTTTGCCCTCCAATATTGACCCCGTGAAATTCATTACTGATTGTTAATTAGACGTAGAAGTACCTCTCACTGATGAATACACTCAGGAGAATGTACGACAGATCAATCTACAATTAGGAGTATATTTCCCTACTGTTGTCAAATGGAATAAAATCTTTTCCATAAGACAAAAGGAAGGTGAAATGGCGTCTGAATATTTCCATCAAGCACTGCAGGAAATGGCTAGATACAGTGGGGTCGAGGACATTAAGGAGAATGTACACCACAGGGAGGTAGCTGTGTCAGTATTAATGGACGGCTTAAAAGAAACATTGAGAACATGGGTACAAACCACTCAACCTAACTGGAGAGGTATCTCGGTGGCTGTATTAAGAGAGTCCGCTATCGAGCACGATCGGAACATCATTAAGCACAGGGAGTCACAGGGGGATAAGCTAATGACCGTAAGTATTAAAGCCCTGACAACGAAGCCACATCAGCCGAAACCCCAGACCCCTGATGGTAAGTTGTCTGTAGTAAAATGTTATACATGCCAGAAGGAAGGACACTATGCACGGAATTGTAGGTATAAGGACACACATAAGGTATATATACCTAGACCAGAACACGAACCACATTATGATACACGTAATAGGGATCAGGGATCGCATAGGAGGAGTTATGAGCCACATGCAGGGGAAACAAGGAGGTACCCACCTAGGAGGGACTGGCAGACCTCTGAAAATTCTCAGCTACCCCCCCTCACATATTGTAGCTGCCAGCGCGCTGCGGGAGGGTCACAATATACAATAGGGGTTAGGCCACACTTGTAGTCTGCAGCCAGTGAAGTTGATTGCTAGCCTAGGTAGTGAACCTGAGGTCACAGTTGATGTAGCTGGTAGATCACTACCTTTTCTTGTAGATACAGGGGCGGCCAGGTCAGTGTTAAATTCAACGGTAGGTATGAAAACCACAGGTAAAACAATTTCAGTAATGGGAGTAACAGGAATAGTGCAACACTACCCTTTAAGTAGACCAGCGGAGATTACGATAGGGCCTTTGCAGACCAAGCATTCCTTTTTACTAGCTGCATCGGCTCCAAATAATCTACTTGGGAGAGATTTATTGTGCAAAATGAGGTGTGTCATATATTGTACTCCTGAGGGTGTTTTCTTAGATATACCCGAGAATCATGTTCAGGAAGTGCAGGATATGTTAGACACCCCACAAAGGTTAATGTCACACTCTGCTGTTATAGACAAGTGTCCATCCAAGATAGGGGAAATGATCTCCCAGATACCGGAATCCCTCTGGACCAAAGATGGACAAGACACTGGATTAATGTCAAATGTAGCTCCTGTAGTAGTGCAAGTAAAAGATGGTAGGATAGCTCCAAAAATCCCACAGTATCCTCTGAAGCCAGAGGTGGAATTAAGAGTGTACCCAGTCATAGAGCGCTTGCTACAACAGGGCATCCTAGTTAGGACGTCCAGCACTGCCAATAGTCCCATCTTCCCTGTGAAAAAGAGTGGGGGGAGGGGTTACAGGCTAGTGCAGGATCTAAGGTGGATAAACAAGAAAGTTGAGAGCCAATTCCCCGTAGTGCCAAATCCAGCTGTCATTCTCATGCAAATCCCCCCTACTGCAAAATCATTCACTGTAATTGACCTCTGTTCTGCTTTCTTTTCGGTCCCTCTGCACCCTGACAGCCAATACTTGTTAGCATTCACATACAGAGGAGTACAGTACACCTGGACTCGTCTACCCCAAGGTTTCATTGACAGCCCAAGTATTTTCTCCCAGGCTTTGCATGACTGTTTACAGTCCTTTCAACCTGAGAGCGGGTCAGTATTAATACAGTATGTAGATGACTTACTGCTGTGTTCTGATTCACTCGAAGCGTCCTTGAAAGACATGAAACAGCTTCTGTTTCACCTTTCTAATACGGGACACAAGGTTTCAAAGGACAAGTTGCAGTTGTGCCAGACCAAGGTAAAATATTTGGGACATTGCTTGACACAAGGACTTAGACATCTCACCACTGATAGAATACAGGCGATTCGCGACATGACTCTGCCACAAACCCAGCAACAGATCCGCACTTTCCTTGGAATGTGTGGGTACTGCTGAAACTGGATCCCAGGGTTCTCCATATTGGCTTTACCTTTGCAGGAAATGGTCTCCTCGAACAAACCAGATCGGATCTCTCACACAGATGAGTCTGAACTGGCATTTGAGAGACTTAAACAGTGCTTATCACAGGCACCTGCATTAGGCATGCCAGATTATGGGAAACCCTTTGAATTGTACGGTACGGAAAGTGCTGGGTGCGCGGCAGGTGTCCTAACCCAGAGACATGGTGATGCCAGCAGGCCGGTAGCTTACTACAGTGCACAGTTGGACACCGTAGCGCGGTCTCTCCCCACATGCTTGTGAAGTGTTGCAGCGATAGCTTTGCTAGTGAGTAAAAGCGAAGACGTAGTGTTAGGACACAACCTGACCATCCATACACCTCATGCAGTGTCAGCCTTACTGAACTCTGCCCAAACCAGACATGTCTCATCTGCACGGTTTACAAGGTGGGAATTAGCACTAATGGCCCCTGTAAACATCACCATAAAGAGATGCAGCGCACTAAATCCTGCAACTTATTTACCAGGTGTGCCTGGACAGGCACAAAGGGTGGAGGATGAGAATGATGGTGAAGGAGGATTTAGTACAGACACTGACACACATGATTGTATGGAATATCTGAACCAAACTTTCACTGCAAGACCCGACATTAGTGACAACCCACTGGAAGGCGTAGATTTTACTTTTTACACTGACGGTAGTTGCCGCAGACAGACGGAATCGGGAGACCTGTGTACTGGATACGCAGTCGTAGATGACAGAGGTATCATAGAAGCTGAACCCCTGGGCCCACCGCACTCAGCACAAGTTGCTGAGCTGATTGCCCTAACCAGAGCGTGTGAACTGGCCAAGGGTAAGTCAGCCAATATATATACAGATTCTAGGTATGCCTTTGGAGTAGTGCATGATTTCGGGGCCCTATGGCGCCTCAGAAATTTCATGATGGCAGCTGGCACACCTGTAGCGCATGCATCCCATATAAAAAGACTTCTAACAGCGATACAAGAACCAGACAGAGTGGCTGTTATCAAGTGCAAAGCCCACACTTACAGTCAAGACCCAGTGTCACTTGCTAACAGCCGGGCAGACGAAGCTGCTAAATCGGCAGCCAGCACCCCCATACAAACAGATATCACATCACTGATGGTATTCAACACCGTCAACACACAAAAATTAAGTGAAATTTGTGTTCTCCACAGGAAAAGGCAGTCTGGAGGTCAAAAGGATATGGCCAGGAGTCCTCAGGACTCTGGACAGATGGACAGGGTAAGCCAGTAGCCCCCAGAGCATATCTTCCAAGCTTAGCTTAGGCGGCACACGGTCTGACTCATCTGGGCAAAGAGGGTATGTGTAAACTGGTGAGAGCCTACTGGTGTGTGCTAGGATTCTCTTCTCATGTGGGTAAGAGAGCAATGACATGTCTTATCTGCTTGAGGAAGGAAAGTCAATACCAACAGAACCATCCCATATCCCGCCGACAGACTGCCCTTTTCAGGAAAATACAAATTGATTTCATACAGTTACCACCCTGCAGAAATTTAAAATGTGTTAGTCTGTATTGACGTGTTTTCAAATTGGGTAGAAGCGTTCCCCGCTGCCACAAATACTGCTACGTTCACTGCAAAGAAAATTGTGCAGGAATTTGTGTGCAGGTATGGTATCCCTAGAATAATTGAAAGCGATAGGGGTACCCATTTTACAGGTGAAGTCTTTCAGGTTATGTGCAAACTGATGGGAATTAATAGTAAGCTGCATACTCCGTACCGCCCACAGGCGAGTGCGAAGGTGGAAAGAGTAAACAGCACTATTAAGAACAAGTTGAGCAAATTGATGGCTGAAACTGGATTGTTATGGCCAGAAGCTTTGCCACTTGTATTGTACAGCATCAGAACCACTCCCAGGTCACCACTCAACCTATCACCCTTTGAGATTCTTTTTGGTCGACAACCCCATGTAATGATTGACCCCCAGGATGATTTGAAATGCAATAATGAGGTGACTGTAATATATTTGGTTAAGATGAGCCAGCAGCTCAGAAATCAACAAAGAAATCTAAAGCTGGTGATTCCTGACCTACCAAACAGTAATTGTCATGACATTGAACCTGGGGATTATGTAATGATTCAAAATTTTCTACGCTCAGGTTGCCTCATTGACAGGTGGGAAGGACCGTACCAAGTCTTACTAACCAGCACGACAGCATTAAAGGTTGCCGAGAGAGAGACTTGGGTCCACTCGTCCCACTGTAAGAAGGTCGCTGACCCAGAGAGAGCCCGTGACAAAGAGCAGAGTGTAGAGAACATCGTATCACTGGAGTGTCTGTTCCGGGAAGGCTGAGAGGCAGGACTGTTGTCACGGCACCTGAGCGCGGAGAACAATAAGATCAGAGGCGGTTGTCGCACCAGTTTTTCTTTATCCTTTTTATTATTTTCTCCATCTCCCATTTCCTCCCCCTTCTTGTTCCCTTTCTCTCCCCCTAACAAGATGGACTTACCCCAAGAGACTGCATTCCGGGTGATAAAGCCTAATATTTATCTTATTTAAAACACTCTAAAAGGTTAAAGAACACAGTACGCAATTGGCGCACGAGGTACCGTAAGGGTACGCTCTTAGCGTAGTGGACGCTGTATCGGGAGCGAGCCGCTTGAGCGACACAAACGCTCGCGAGAATACGCTGTTGGTATCGGGCACACTATAGGTGAGCGACTACCGTAATGCCACGCTATCAGCGTAGCGGACGCTCGAGACCACGAGGAGATCACGAGCGGCGCAGACGCTCACAAGATAACAATCAGTAGATCTTCAATGTAACACACAGAAAGGATTCTCTTATACTGTAGACCCTGTACTGAAACACTGTAGCGATATAACGCTGCTTAACCTTGTTTATACTAAAGCTGTTTGAGCGATAGAGATGCTCCTATTACCCTCTGCAATATAATGAACACACAATACCGGTCTAAGGGTCTAACGCCTTTTAAGGAAATGAATGAACGTTCAATTGCAAAAGAATAATACAATACACGTTATACACTACCAAGATAACATAAAATACCTAACCAAGTAACTACACATAAAATACAATAAAGATACAATTACTTTAAAAGGGGGAAAGGGGAGAGAGAGAGAGAGAGAGAGAGAGAGAGAGAGAGAATGGCTTATAACAATAAAGACAATATGATTGCAGAGAAACTTACGCACAAAGGGAAACAATCGCATGCGCCTTCTGGATATCCAGCTCACGATTATCAGCAATGAGAACCGTTGAAGAGAATAGAGAGCTGGCCCAGATCGGCTTGTCCTTTTATACCCTACACACAATACAGTACAATGGTCCCTATATTCTTATTGTTCATTGGACACAGGAATTCGTCTTCGCATTATAACAAAAGGTCATAGGTTGATTCATACAGGTGGGCTGTGACTATTTCCAACTGCTCAGGTGGGTGGGAAACTAGGTTTCCCGCCGCATGGATAATAAAGTGCAAATACAGTAAATGTTCATAAACTTCTTATGTCCATAACTATTCGCACGAGCGAGTTATCCGCTTCAAACCAACACCGGAATATTGCTAATTAAATACTCTTCCGATGGATACTAAACACCACTGTATAACCCCTGTCTGACCCTTCGTATCAAACAAAGAGGGATCTCTTTGTCTATGAACATGCTACATTAACTAAACTTTCAGATTCTATCAAAGGGACCATAATCTACAAAATACATTATATGGTTAAAACATGTTACGATTGAGTCGCACGCTAGACGCATACAAACTCTACCGTAAATGCGCATACCGTGCGCCTGCGGGTGCACGCAACAGCGAGTATGCGCACGCACGGGAGAGCTCATGCACACGCAGCGGGGACACGCATGAGGTGCAAATATGGCAGTGTGTAGCGTGATATTTTTCTGACTTTGACAGTCCACCCTTTGGCAGTCACCAATAACTGCCACCTTCTAAAACATTTCAAAAAGAGAAAAATATATGTCATGTATAATACATTTCTATGATTGGGTAGGGGAGGAGAGGAGAAGGTAGGAAAAGGGTATGACCTAGTGAGATAGCAGAAGCATGTGTGTATGAATCCATGTTTGGGGGGTCATGTATCATCGTGCCGTACGTGTTTTAAATCAAGCTTCGAGGTATTGCGAAGTATACATTTGAATTCCTTCTTATCCCGTATTAAGGGTCTGTGGATGGGCTGTCAAACTTTACCGAGCTCTTTTCGGCTTTTGGTTGCAACAAAATGGGGGAGCACATTTTAGTTGATGATACATGAATGGGGGAATATGTGAGTGCTGATATCTGTGCCTGTATTCCCTATCGACTATGTGTGTCATTACCTGAAGGTTGCAGAGATGAAGATAAGAAACAATTATGGTAAATGCAGTGATATTCTATGTGAGGTTAATATACATTTGTTGATTGAAGTCTTGGCTGAAGTCTTGTCTGATGTACATGTTGACTGTAGTCTCTTTGTGCTTTTGCCAATAAACGCAAGCAAAGCTGTATCAATGTCCATAGACTTACAAAAAGTGTTGGGCTAGCGTAAAATTAAAAGTACTAGGGATATGGGGGTCTATGGCATAGTCCATCAGTTGTCTGTGTACAAGGTTGTCAGACTTCTTCTTTAGTCCATCTGTTGTCTGTATACAAGGTCGTCAAAATCCTCTTCCAAGCGGGTCTTTTTACCTTGGAGAAAAACAAAGGAGAAACGGGTGAAAGAAACGGACCGTAGAATCACATTTTCATCACATCATTGTCTCTATCGTTGGGTCGTAAATCAAATCAGTCGTTGTTATTACAGTATCTCCACTCCTTAAACTCATCACTCGGGCGCTACGTTTACACTTTGTTAAAACCCGAACGCCTCTAAATATCAGACCGACTAATATGATGACACCCAGAACACACAAAAGGAATTTCCCTACATCCATGATAATTCCTTGAGTCCATTCTCCTAAACCAGAGAACCAATTTCGTGGGTTCAACCATGACACCCAACTGGTCAGCTCATTACCCACAGCGGCAAGGGTGAGATTGTGTTTCCTTCGGAACTCCCATTTTAATTGGAGAATGTCGTCCAACTTTTGGTCTATGACCTCGACCGGGTCCTCGGTGCTGTTTGTGATATACGTGCAGCACTTTATTCCATACTGAGTTGCTAGGGTGACACAATACCCACCCGTCATAGCTGTGAGATAATTGAGAATCATCCTATGCTGAACCAGTTCTGTTTTATAAGCTTGGAGCTCCCTTCCAGTATACCTGAATGTGTCATCATACATTTCAGTGATGTTGTCTAATAAATTTGCAAGCGCAGATATATATTTATAATTTATCACTCCTCTGGCGGTGCGAGTGATATCTAACGCGATTAGGAATTGAATCCCGGTGGATTCACTGATCAGGTCAGAGGCCGGATGCTCTGTTCTCTCTATCAGGTGCCGTTTAACAATGTGCTCATAATGAGTGTGAGTATAAGGAGCTTGGGCACTGCGGTGAATATCTTTCATTTTAGTATGTGATACAGTCATTACTTCAGGCAGTACTTTTCCAATATAACATAACCCTTCTGAGTTTGGGGCAAGCCACTTATACGCCTTCCTCCCGCATATAAAATATGCATCATCGGGGAGAACATATGGGACGGAGTAGGACATTACCATATTACACATTTTCCATATGAAATCTCCTAACCCTAATTCTCCCATCTGTCTAGTACACGTATCAATTTGTACGATATGTGCACAGTATCCTGGTGATACCTCTCCAACTCTCATGGTCCTGTTTCCTAGGGTATACCTATATCGGAAATATTTTCCACTACCGGCTATGTGGCGTATAAGTTCTGTATCTGTTGGCATTCTATCGGCTCTGTATGAAAAGGTCATGGTTTGGTTATTCCATGACCCTTCCCAATTTCCCGGCTTTCGGGGATTGGAAATGTTAAAACATACTAGGGATCTATCCACATGATATTGGTGGAGCTTCAAACTAGGAGGACTGGAGATATTAAACCTCCTGTCCACCGGTCTCCCACCACTTAACTCAAGTACCTCCCCTACCGTTAAAGGGAATGGTACTAAGCCTGATTTGCTATGGCCTTGAGGTACTTGAGAGCATACCCAACAATCTGTCTGATTTAACACTTTACCCACTAAGGAGTGATAGTCACTCAATGGATGCCGGTCCATGTGGATATTAAAACTGGATTGGCATTTCTTGATACACCCATCCTCAACTACACTGTCACAGAGTCTACAGATACAGTTCTCTTCAGCTAACAATCCTTCACAATTTCTTCTATTGTCAATGCTACCAGATCGTTTTCTAATACTCGCCTTTACTCAGTGATTATGTTGTTCTTGGAAATCTACGCCTCCATCTCTGTCATCTGAACCCATTCCAGAACCTCTCTCGACCTCCATGGTACTCTCGCCGGAACAGACTGCTCTGGTTAACATCATGGTCAACAGGAAAATCCGGATCACAGTCTCTTGGGGGCAAGTCCATCTTATAGGAGGAAATGGAGAAGAATGAGAAGGGGGAAAGAAATAATTGAGGGAGATGGGATGGGAAGTGGAGAAAAACAATAAAAGGGAACAGGGGATCGACAACTGCCTCCGATCTTATTATTCTCAATGCTCAGGTGCCGTCTCAGTCCTCCTGAAACAGACACTCCAGTGATACAACTTCCTCTACCGTCTGTTCTTTATCACGGGACCTCTCTGGATCAGCAACCTTCTTACAATGGGATGAATGAACCCAAGTCTCTCTCTCGGCAACCTTCAATGCTGTCGTGCTGTCACGATCCGGGTATCTGGACGCCATTTCTTACCCATCAGATGCCTCCTAAGGCTGGCTCAGCGCTCCAGGACCAGATCCCATCTGTTATCCTAATGTTCACATTCCTGCATCCTCTCCTGTCTCTCTGAGACGCTGTCACAGTAACGCCATATTACATCTGGCATGGCGTCTCCCGCGGCCTCCGCCGCCGTCCCTGAGCTTCTGCATGCAGAGTGTCAGAGTGGCGATTACGTCAGCCGCGGCCTCCGCTGTGTCCGCGTGGTTGGATGTGCACTTGTCAGCCTGGCGTCTCCTGTCTCCAGTGGCCGGCGCCGCCATTACTGTTTTCATTACCACATGGATTACAAACCAAACTTCCCTCCAAGTGTCTGCATGGGCGCAGCCATCTTGGATTCTGTCAGCTGATCATTTCCTCCAATCTGTTGTCAGTATTGTTAATCTGCATAATTGCCTAGCCAATCCCTTCCTTGCTGCAGGTATAAATACACTGTGCCTGAGCAAGGAAGGCGTCAGTGCTTTGGTTGTCAAACCTAGTTCCTGTTTGTCTCTCTCCTGTGATTGTCTTCCAGGTTCCAGCTCCTGTCTCAAGACTTCCACCATAGAGACCCGCACCAGCATTCCACCTGCGGTGTAGCCTGACTCTCCGATCCATTGTGGATTCATCTGTTTCCAGCTACAACATTACCTGCTTCCAGCCCAGCTTCCAGCAGAGTACAGCTTCTCTTAAAGGGCCGGTGTCCTTTCTACACTTTACCACTCTCCACCGGTATTATTATTTCTCCGCTCTCAAGTTCTACATTTCATTCATATTGCATCGCTCTCAAGCTTCATTTATTATTTAACTGGTTCCAGCCAGTATCCACTCCGTGCTAACAACAGTCTGGTTCCAGCCAGTATCCACAGCAGCCGTTTTATCTTCAGCAACCCAGCTTTTCCTGGAACACCAGCTGGTACAATCCTGGGTTATCTCCATTGCTACAGTCGGGCCTGGTAAGGACTTTCCATCTAGAAGATTATAAGAACTATCTCACACTACCAGTGCCCTGTGGCTCCTGCCACCCTGTAGTACCCAGGAACTGTATTTATTCTTTGCTGACTTTTATGTTTTCTTTTACTGCTGCTGTGTTGCGGAGTTGTCATAATAAACATCATTGACTTTTATCCAAGTTGTCGTGGTCACGCCTTCGGGCAGTTATTATTCATGTTACTTACATGTCCAGGGGTCTGATACAACCTCCCAGGTTCCGGTACATCTCAGCCCCTACAACTGAGGCTGCCTCCCGTCAGCTCAGGCCCTCAGTTGTGACAGTAAGCACTGACCTAATGAATCCAGCCGGAGACCAGGATCAAGCGGCCAGGCCGATGCAAGAACTGGCAGCCCGACTAGAACATCAGGAGGCTGCACAGAGCCACATCATCCGCTGTCTCCAGGATTTCTCTACTCGGCTGGATGGGATTCAGACAACTCTCTGTGGATCAGGCGCGTCTGGTGCGTCAACCACAGTGACTCCAGCTATAACCCCACCCACCTTACCCATTTCTGCTCCACGTCTTCATCTTCCAACGCCAGCAAAATTTGACGGATCTCCAAGATTCTGCAGGGGATTTCTCAACCAGTGTGAGATTCAGTTTGAGCTACAACCTAGCAATTTTCCCAGTGACCGTACAAAAAATGCCTACATTATTTCTCTTCTCAGTGGCTCAGCCCTTGATTGGGCATCACCGTTATGGGAGAGGTCCGACACCCTGCTATCTTCCTACACTGCCTTCGTGTCAACATTCAGGCGCATCTTCGATGAGCCAGGCCGGGTAACCTCAGCTTCATCCGAGATTCTCCGTTTACGCCAGGGGTCACGTACTGTAGGACAATATCTGATACAGTTCCAGATCCTGGCATCCGAACTGGCATGGAACGACGAGGCCCTGTATGCTGCATTCTGGCATGGCTTATCTGAGCGTATTAAAGATGAGTTAGCTACCAGAGACTTACCCTCTAAGTTAGATGAGCTAATCTCACTCTGCACGAAAGTTGATTTACGTTTCAGAGAGAGAGCAATTGAGCGTGGAAGATCATCTGCTCCAAAATCTTCTGCTCCTCCTCCTCGCCAACTGTCACCAACTAAAGATGAGCCCATGCAAATTGGCCGTTCCCGTTTAACTCCTGCTGAGCGCCGAAGACGTCTCTCCAAGTCTCTCTGTCTTTATTGTGCAGCTCCGTCTCACACCATTAATGCCTGTCCCAAACGTCCAGGACTCCAGACCCTAGCTCGCCAAGGAGAGGGCCGGCTAGGAGTAATGATCTCCTCTCCATCTCCTCAAGATTGTAATCTCCCAGTCTCGCTTCAAGTTGCTCAACGTTATCGGAACGTCATTGCCCTCCTTGATTCCGGAGCAGCTGGGAACTTTATTACCGAAGCCTATGTTAAACGGTGGTCCCTACCCACCGAGAGACTTCCTGCGTCCATCTCCTTAACTGCCGTGGATGGCAGCAAGATCTTTGAGGCAGTTATTTCTTTAAGGACTCTACCAGTTCGTCTGAGAGTGGGAGTTCTTCATTCCGAACTTATTTCTTTTTTAGTGATTCCAAGAGCCACACATCCTGTGGTCCTGGGCCTTCCATGGCTCCGTCTTCACAATCCTACAATTGATTGGACGACTACGCAAATCCTGGCATGGGGTTCCTCCTGTGCTGAGACATGTTTGTTTAAAGTATTGCCTGTCTGTTCTTCCTCCCCCAGGTCGTCTGATGTTCCACCTCCTCCATATCAAGATTTCACGGATGTGTTCAGTAAAGCTTCTGCTGATATCCTTCCTCCTCATAGAGAATGGGACTGCCCGATTGATCTCGTTCCAGGGAAGGTTCCACCTCGAGGCCGAACTTACCCGTTGTCTCTGCCTGAGACGCATTCTATGGAGGAATACATTAAAGAGAACCTAGCAAAGGGGTTCATTCGACCTTCTTCTTCTCCAGCCGGCGCAGGCTTCTTTTTTGTAAAAAAGAAAGATGGTGGTCTGCGGCCGTGCATCGACTACAGAGGTTTGAACGACATTACCATCAAGAACCGTTATCCTTTACCCCTGATTACTGAGCTCTTTGACAGAGTTAGCGGAGCTACCATCTTTACAAAGCTGGACTTGAGAGGTGCATACAATCTCATCCGGATCCGTGAGGGTGACGAGTGGAAGACCGCCTTTAACACCCGTGACGGACATTATGAGTACCTCGTCATGCCCTTCGGATTGAGCAATGCCCCAGCTGTCTTCCAGCATTTTGTCAATGAGATCTTCAGAGACATTCTATACCGTCATGTCGTGGTCTATCTAGACGATATCCTCATTTTTGCCAACAATTTAGAGGAACATCGTTTTTGGGTTAAAGAGGTTCTGTCCCGTCTCCGTGTCAATCATCTCTATTGCAAATTAGAGAAATGCGTCTTTGAAGTCAAGTCCATTCCGTTTCTAGGGTACATTGTGTCCGGTTCCGGACTAGAGATGGATCCTGAGAAACTACAAGCAATCCAAAATTGGCCGGTACCCTTAACCCTCAAAGGGGTCCAGAGGTTCTTAGGGTTCGCCAACTATTACCGAAAGTTTATACGAGACTTTTCCACCATTGTGGCACCTATTACTGCTTTCACTAAGAAGGGTGCTAACCCGTCCAAGTGGTCTGAAGAAGCCATGCAAGCATTTCATCTTTTAAAACAAAGGTTCATCTCTGCGCCTGTTCTGAAACAGCCTGACATCGACTCTCCTTTCATCTTAGAGGTGGATGCCTCCTCCGTTGGAGTAGGAGCGGTGTTATCTCAGAGGGCTAAAGATGGCCATTTACACCCTTGCAGTTTCTTCTCCCGGAAGTTCTCCCCAGCTGAGCGCAACTATGCCATTGGCGACCAGGAGTTGCTAGCCATCAAGCTCGCTCTAGAAGAGTGGAGGTATCTGTTGGAGGGAGCTTCTCATTCAATCACCATACTTACAGACCACAAGAACCTTTTATATCTGAAAGGCACACAATGTCTCAACCCTCGTCAGGCCAGATGGGCACTTTTCTTTTCCAGGTTCGACTTTAAACTCCAGTTCTGTCCGGGCTCTCAGAATCGCAAGGCTGATGCCCTTTCCCGCTCATGGGAGCAAGAAAATGAGTCAGAGTCTTCAGACAAGCATCCTATTATAAATCCGTTGGCATTCTCCACGGTAGGGATGGACTCTACGCCCCCATCAGGGAAAAGTTTTGTGAAACCGATGCTAAGGAAGAAGCTCATGCATTGGGCCCATGCTTCCCGTTTTGCCGGACATACAGGTATCCAAAAAACCCTGGAGTTTATCTCTAGGTCCTATTGGTGGCCAACTCTGAAAAAGGACGTCTTGGAGTTTATTGCATCTTGCCCAAAGTGTGCTCAACATAAGGTATCCCGCCAGTCGCCTGCGGGGCAACTGGTTCCACTATCTGTTCCCCGTCGACCTTGGACCCATTTGTCGATGGATTTTATTACAGATTTACCCATGTGCAACAAGTTCAATACCATCTGGGTGGTAGTTGACCGGTTCACCAAGATGGCACACTTCATTCCTCTCACCGGTCTTCCGTCAGCTTCCAAGTTGGCTCAAGTATTCATACAAGAGATCTTCCGACTCCACGGTCTTCCTGAAGAAATTATTTCGGATCGAGGAGTTCAATTCACAGCCAAATTCTGGCGAAGTTTATGTCAAGTCCTCCAAGTCAAGCTAAAGTTTTCTACGGCTTACCATCCTCAGACCAATGGTCAAACCGAGAGGGTGAATCAGGACTTGGAGGCCTTCCTCCGCATCTATGTGTCCTCCTCTCAAGATGACTGGGTTCAATTACTTCCCTGGGCCGAGTTCTGTCATAACAACCAGTATCATTCTTCATCTGCTTCAACACCATTCTTCACTAACTTTGGATTCCACCCTAAAGTCCCTGAGTTCCAACCGCTTCCAGCAACTTCTGTTCCCGCAGTGGATATCACCTTGCATCAGTTTGCCAATATCTGGAAGAGCGTACGATCAGCTCTGCTCAAGGCATCGTTCAGGTACAAGAAGTTTGCGGATAAGAAGCGTCGAGCAGTTCCTGCTCTCAAGGTGGGTGACCGGGTATGGTTATCCACGAAGAATTTGAGGTTAAGAGTTCCCAGTATGAAGTTTGCACCTCGCTATATCGGTCCTTTCAAGATTGAACAAGTCATCAATCCTGTTGCTTACAGACTTCAGTTGCCTCCCTTCTTAAAAATACCCAGGACATTCCATGTTTCCCTGTTGAAACCGCTGATCTTGAATCGGTTTCATTCCTCACTTCCTCCAACTCCGAAAGTCCAAACTCAACGAGGCGTTGAGTATGAAGTAGCCAAGATCCTGGACTCACGTCACCGTTACGGTCAACTACAATATCTTATTGACTGGAAGGGTTATGGCCCTGAGGAACGTTCATGGACCAATGCTTCTGATGTCCATGCTCCTGCCTTGGTCCGGAGATTCCATTCCAAGTTTCCTCAAAAGCCAAAGAAGTGTCCTGGGGCCACTCCTAAAGGGGGGGGGGGGGGGTGCTGTCACGATCCGGGTATCTGGACGCCATTTCTTACCCATCAGATGCCTCCTAAGGCTGGCTCAGCGCTCCAGGACCAGATCCCATCTGTTATCCTAATGTTCACATTCCTGCATCCTCTCCTGTCTCTCTGAGACGCTGTCACAGTAACGCCATATTACATCTGGCATGGCGTCTCCCGCGGCCTCCGCCGCCGTCCCTGAGCTTCTGCATGCAGAGTGTCAGAGTGGCGATTACGTCAGCCGCGGCCTCCGCTGTGTCCGCGTGGTTGGATGTGCACTTGTCAGCCTGGCGTCTCCTGTCTCCAGTGGCCGGCGCCGCCATTACTGTTTTCATTACCACATGGATTACAAACCAAACTTCCCTCCAAGTGTCTGCATGGGCGCAGCCATCTTGGATTCTGTCAGCTGATCATTTCCTCCAATCTGTTGTCAGTATTGTTAATCTGCATAATTGCCTAGCCAATCCCTTCCTTGCTGCAGGTATAAATACACTGTGCCTGAGCAAGGAAGGCGTCAGTGCTTTGGTTGTCAAACCTAGTTCCTGTTTGTCTCTCTCCTGTGATTGTCTTCCAGGTTCCAGCTCCTGTCTCAAGACTTCCACCATAGAGACCCGCACCAGCATTCCACCTGCGGTGTAGCCTGACTCTCCGATCCATTGTGGATTCATCTGTTTCCAGCTACAACATTACCTGCTTCCAGCCCAGCTTCCAGCAGAGTACAGCTTCTCTTAAAGGGCCGGTGTCCTTTCTACACTTTACCACTCTCCACCGGTATTATTATTTCTCCGCTCTCAAGTTCTACATTTCATTCATATTGCATCGCTCTCAAGCTTCATTTATTATTTAACTGGTTCCAGCCAGTATCCACTCCGTGCTAACAACAGTCTGGTTCCAACCAGTATCCGCAGCAGCCGTTTTATCTTCAGCAACCCAGCTTTTCCTGGAACACCAGCTGGTACAATCCTGGGTTATCTCCATTGCTACAGTCGGGCCTGGTAAGGACTTTCCATCTAGAAGATTATAAGAACTATCTCACACTACCAGTGCCCTGTGGCTCCTGCCACCCTGTAGTACCCAGGAACTGTATTTATTCTTTGCTGACTTTTATGTTTTCTTTTACTGCTGCTGTGTTGCGGAGTTGTCATAATAAACATCATTGACTTTTATCCAAGTTGTCGTGGTCACGCCTTCGGGCAGTTATTATTAATGTTACTTACATGTCCAGGGGTCTGATACAACCTCCCAGGTTCCGGTACATCTCAGCCCCTACAACTGAGGCTGCCTCCCGTCAGCTCAGGCCCTCAGTTGTGACACGTGCTAATCAATAAGACTTGGTATGGTCCTTCCCATCTGTCAATAAGGCAACCTGAGCGTAGAAAATTCCGTATCATTACATAATCCCCAGGTTCAATGTCATGACAATTACTATCTGGCAAATCAGGAATCACTAACTTCAGATTGTCATTCTGATTCCTTAGCTGTTTACTCATGTTAACCAGGTATTTTACAGTCACTTCATTGTTACACTTCAAATCATCCTGAGGGTTAATCATAACATGCGGTTGTCGACCAAACAGAATTTCAAAGGGGGATAGATTAAGAGGGGACCTGGGAGTGGTTCTGATGCTGTATAGTACAATGGGTAAAGCTTCTGGCCATGTTAATCCTGTTTCTGCCATAACTTTGCTCAATTTATTTTTAATAGTGCTGTTCACTCTTTCTACTTTCGCACTCGCCTGGGGGCGGTACGGAGTGTGCAGCTAACTATCAATTCCCATCAACTTACACATTCCTTGAAAGACATCACCTGTAAAATGGGTACCCCTATCACTTTCAATTATTCTAGGGATACCGTATCTACACACAAATTCCTGCACAATTTTCTTAGCAGTAAACATAGCGGTATTTGTGGCCGCAGGAAATGCTTCGACCCAATTTGAAAACACATCTATACAAACAAGTACAAATTTCAAATTTCGACAAGGGGGTAATTGTATAAAATCAATCTGTATTACCTGAAAAGGGCTGCCTGTAGGTGGGATATGAGATGGTTCTGTTGGTATTGCCTTTCCGATGTTCTTCCTCAAGCAGGTAAGGCATGACATTGCTCTCTTACCTGCATGGGATGATAATCCTGGGGCGCACCAATATGCTCTTACCAACTTGCACATTCCCTCCTTGCCCAGATGAGTCAGCCCATGTGCTGCTTCAGCTAAACATGGAAGGTATGCTCTGGGTGCCACTGGTTTACCCTGTCCATCTGTCCAGAGTCCTGAGGACTCCTGGCCATATCCTTTTGACCTCCAAACTGCCTTTTCCTGTGTGGAACACAAATTTTGCATTTCACACAACTTCTGTGTGTTTATGGTATTAAATACCATCAATTGTGTGGTGTCTGTCTGTCTGGGGGTACCAGCTGCTAACTTAGCAGCTTCGTCTGCTCGGCTGTTACCAAGTGATACTGGGTCTTGGCTATATGTATGTGCTTTACACTTGATAACAGCCACTCTGTCGGGTTCCTGTATCGCTGTTAGAAGTCTTTTGATGTGAGCTGCATGCGCTATCGGTGTACCAGCTGCCGTCATGAAATTTCTGAGGCGCCATAGGGCTCCGAAATCATGGACTACCCTCGAAGGCGTATCTAGAATCGGTGTAGATATTGGCTGACTTTCCCTTAGCCAATTCACATGCTCTGGTTAGGGCAACCAGTTCAGCAACCTGGGCTGAGTGAGGTGGGCCTAGCGGTTCTGCTTCTATGGTACCTTGGTCATCTACGACTGCGTATCCAGTACACAAGTCTCCCGAGTCCGTCTGTCTGTGACAACTACCGTCAGTGTAGAAAGTAAAATCTACATCTTCCAGTGGGTTGTCACTGATGTCAGGCCTTGCCGTGAAATTTTGGGTCAAATATTCCATACAATCATGTGTGTCATCCCTTGTATTAAATCCTCCTTCCCCATCACTCTCATCCTCCACCCTTTGTGCCTGTCCAGGCACACCTGGGAGATATGTTGCAGGATTTAATGCACTGCATCTCCTTATGGTGATGTTTACGGGGGCCATTAATGCCAATTCCCATCTTGTAAACCGCGCTGATGAGACGTGCCTGGTTTGGGCAGAATTCAACAAGGCTGACACTGCATGTGGCGCATGAATTGTGAGGTTGTGTCCTAGCACTACATCTTCGCTTTTTGTAACTAGCAATGCTATCGCAGCGACACTTCGCAAGCATGTGGGGAGGGATCGCGCTACCGTGTCTAGCTGAGCGCTGTAGTATGCTACCGGCCTGCTGGCATCACCGTGCTTTTGGGTTAGGACGCCTGCCGCGCAACCAGCACTTTCTGTTCCGTACAGCTCAAAGGGTTTCCCATAGTCTGGCATACCTAATGCTGGTGCCTGCGTTAGGCACTGTTTGAGTCTCTCAAATGCCATCTCGGATTCGTCTGTATGCGAAATCCGATCAGGTTTGTTTGATGAAACCATCTCCTGCAAAGGTAATGCTAGAATGGAAAACCCTGGGATCCAGTTACGGCAATACCCACACATTCCTAAAAACGTTCTGATCTGTTGCTGGGTCTGTGGCAGAGTCATGTTTTTAATTGCTTGAATTCTATCAGCGGTCAGGTGTCTCAGTCCTTGTGTTAGACAGTGTCCCAGATATTTTACTTTAGGCTGGCATAATTGTAATTTGTCTTTGGAAACTTTGTGTCCTGTGTCTGAAAGATGAAACAGGAGCTGTTTCGTATCTCTCAGGGACGCTTCCAGTGACTCTGAACACAGTAGTAAATCGTCCACATACTGTATCAATATTGATCCACTCTCTGGTTGGAAAGACTGTAAACAATCATGCAAAGCCTGTGAAAATATACTTGGACTGTCTATGAAACCTTGTGGTAATCGAGTCCATGTGTATTGGACTCCTCTGTATGTAAATGCAAACAAATATTGGCTGTCAGGATGCAGGGGTACCGAGAAAAAGGCGGAGCAGAGGTCAATAACAGTGAAAAATTTCGCAGTGGGAGGGATCTGCATAAGGATGACAGCTGGATTTGGCACTACGGGGAACTGACTCTCAACTATTTTGTTAATCCCCCTTAGATCCTGTACTAGCCTGTAACCCCTCCCCCCACTCTTTTTCACGGGGAAGATGGGACTATTGGCAGTGCTGGATGTTCTTACCAGAATGCCCTGTTGTAGCAAGCGCTCTATTACGGGGTATACTCCTAATTCCACCTCTGGCTTCAGAGGGTATTGTGGGATTTTTGGAGCTATCCTACCATCTTTTACTTGCACAACTACTGGAGCTACGTTTGCCATTAATCCAGTGTCTTGTCCATCTTTAGTCCAAAGTGACTCTGGTATTTGGGATGTCATTTCTTCAACCTGGGATGGATTCCTATTTATCATAACAGTATGTGACATTAATTTTGATGGGGAGTCTAGCATGTCTCGCACTTCCTGAGTGTGATTCTCAGGTATGTCTAAGAATACACCTTCAGGAGTACAATAAATGACGCACCCCATTTTACACAATAAATCTCTTCCCAGGAGATTAGTCGGTGCCGATGCCGCCAGCAAAAAGGAATGCTTTGTATGCAAAGGCCCTATTGTAATCTCTGCTGGTTTGCTAACAGGGTAGTGCTGGACTACTCCCGTTACTCCCATGGCTGGAATTGTCTTACCAGTGGTTCTCATGCCCACTGTCGAATTTATCACTGATTTGGCCGCCCCCGTATCTACAAGGAAGTTTAATGATTTACCAGCTACATCAATTGTGACCTCGGGTTCACTTCCAAGGCTTGCAATCAATTTCACTGGCTGCAGATTACAGGTATGGCCACACCCCTATTGGGTATGGTGACCTCCCTGAATCGCGCTGGCAGCAACTACTTGAGAAGGGGGTAAATGGGAACTACCAGAGTCTTGCCAGTCTCTTTTTGGGGGATACCTTTTTGTTTCCCCTGCATGTGGCTCATGACTCCGTCTCTGCGGTCCCTGATCCCAATTTCGTGTGTCATGTCGTTGTCTAGGGGGTTGATATGATTTTTGTGTGTTTTTCACTCTACAGTCTCGTGCAAAATGTCCCTCTCTATGACAGGAATAACAAGTTACCACATTTGACTTACCCACAGGGTTTGGAGATGTATACAAAGGTGGCCTTGTGGTCAGGGCCTGTATACTTACGGCCATTAACTTATCACTTTGTGACTCCCTGTGTCTGGTGATATTTCGATCGTGATCAATAGCGGCCTCTCTCAAAGTAGCCACCGACAGACCTCGCCAACATGGTTGCGTGGTCTGTACCCTTGTCTTCAATACCTCCTTTAAACCATCCATTAACACAGATACTGCTACCTCTCTATGATTTGCATTTGTCTTAATGTCTTCTATGCCTGTGTATTTAGCCATTTCCAGTAGTGCCCTATGAAAATACTCAGCAGCTGTTTCTGACTCTTTTTGCTTAATGGAGAAAATTTTGTTCCATTTAACTACAGCTGGAAAATACTCTTTTAACTGTAAATTTATCCTCTTTACATTGTCTTGGTTGTACACATCCGTAAGGGGTACATCTTCATCTAATTTACAGTCAGCTAAGAATTGTGCTGAGTCGACATTGGAGGGTAAACATGCCCTCAGCAATATCTGCCAGTCTTTGTTATTGGGCTCTACAGTATTCCCTAGATCTCTAATGTATTTCTGGCTAGCAACTAGATCCTTCCTAGGATCAGGGAATTCAGACACTATTGTTCTTAATTCCATTCGGGAAAACGGGCAGTGCATGGCAATGTTTCTGACAGGAGTGACTCCTGAAGTGTCCGTTTTCCCATTTGGCACTGCTATTACCCTAACGGGATTAAGTCTAATAACATCATTCTGAGTAGATTCTACAGCCTGTGGTGAAATGGTTTCAGCATAGTGTATGGTGCCGTACTTACCCGTTGATACGACCTCACCTGTCCCTCCGCTAGGGGCCTTGGATACTAATCTTACGGGTTGGGTCGTGCCCACTGCTGTTTCTGATATGGTGGCTGCTAGAGAGAGTGCCGATAGTGTTGTTGACTCGTCCTCTTGATCACACTCCTGGGGAAAGTTTAAAACAGGGTACAACTTGCACGGGTTAATATTTGCATTACTCATCTTATTCATATTATCCTTAACATTTATACAGTTACTAAGTGCCTGTTTATTACACATTAGTGCGTCATTCTCTGCAACCAACTTCTCTCCCGTTATGTAAGGTGGCGGTGGTGCCGTAGCTATCAGTTTCCTGATAGGGTTAGATCCAGCCGCCTGAGCCAATCCTCTCTGTATTTCACCCTCCTGTTGCCATAACTGTAAGTAGTCATAATGTTTGATCCGTCTCTTTGTTGATTTAATGAGACATATCCTTCTCCTAAGATTTTGTAACACATCTGGGCTAAAACTACCTACCCGGGGAAACTTCTCCCCATCATGCACAGTCATTCTTTCCCATTCATCACATAAAACCTCTGTGTGTGAACCGTATTTTTCACACATTACATACCTTGCCGACCCGATTGGCCGGTTTACTGAATCAACCCGAACCGAGGTTGATCGCCCCCTACCTGAACAACTGGCCCCCATACTTGCAGGTGTTGCTTTCTTCAGCGAACCCTTACAAAACCAAGATGTTCGGGGTAGGCCGACGGTGGCAGTTTACCGAGTACTCCACTCACTCCTCGCCCACGTTGGCCAGTACTGCAATCACTGATTCAGAGCTGCTGTACCCAACCTAGGGCCCCTATGAACCTTTACTTACTGGGGCGTGTTGGACCTACCAGTCCCCAGCAAGTATCGGTTGTTGGATAGTTCCCGAGTGACCAGCGAACCTCCCTTAAAATAAAAAAAAATTACACAAATCACGTTAGAGTGTACAAATAGCGTTTATGACCCCTTTCGTACGCAAATGGTACTGGTCAGGTTACTAACTAATGCACACAATTACGTGCGGTACAATCGTTCTGCACATAAGCAACTAATCTTATGTGCGGAGCGACCAGTGGAATCGAAAATTTCGGCTGCGAATTCCTGAAGCCAGAGCTTCAATGGCCTATATGGGTTCCGCACCAACCCTTCCTGGTGTTGTGCTACTTCTCTATAGCGGACTTCTTAGTCTGCTGTACCTAGACCTCCTGGTCTGTTCCGGACCTCCTGGTCTTGTGCTACAGTAGACCTCCTGGTCTGCTATACTCTAATGCTCAAATTTATGTTTAACAAGGGATGCCTCCCCAGCCACCATGCACGCCACTTACATGTATGTACCTCACGAGAACTCGACTTCTTGTGGTTCAACCCAAAAATTGTAAAAACTTATATATGCAAACACTCACCACATGTATACTTTAATTTTATTTCTGCGCAGAAATTCCTTTCATTCAGTAAATAGTCTAGACCAGATGAGTCGCAAATTGGAGAAGGATCTATTAGCTTAAAATTTTGGACACTAAAATTGACTTGCGCTATTTATCGCGTTGCCTCCTTTTCGCCTGTTAAAAATAATACTACCGTGTGTTTTGAATTATGTGGGCGTACCCGGACGCTCCGTTGCGTAATATACGCTACGTGCGTCGGCCTTTGTGTTGCGTACACTAGTCTCACCCTTTTGTTAGAGACACGTGTATGCCAGCCAGATATGTCCACAGAAATACAATTAACACGTTTATCAATGTAGATGATCTTTAATTGTATTCATCTACCGAGCACCACACAGGTCTCTCAAAGCTGTGTGCGTGCTTTACAAATTACCCCTTAATGTATTACTTTTACTCTTTAACTACTAATAGCAACAAATCTTTCCTAGCACGTTATCAATTGTGAAATGGCAAACAGGAGAGTGATATGTGAAAATACACGAATGAAAAGAAATGCAGATATATGCGTGCGTGCGTACGCAAGACAGAACAGAAAAAAAAACAGTTTTAAAAGATACTAGCGTATTGTTCTTACCTCCGGTTCCGGATTCCTTCAGCACCCTTTACTAAGCGAAGCAGACGCTTATCTTGGTCAGCACTATGAGGAATTTTACCTCCCGCCCTTTGCTGACCGATACTGTCTGCTGAAATTACCTAGTGCAGATATGTGAAGGACGGACGAGCCGCCAATTGATAAAGCCTAATATTTATCTTATTTAAAACACTCTAAAAGGTTAAAGAACACAGTACGCAATTGGCGCACGAGGTACCGTAAGGGTACGCTCTTAGCGTAGCGGATGCTGTATCGGGAGCGAGCCGCTTGAGCGACACAAACGCTCGCGAGAATACGCTGTTGGTATCGGGCACACTATAGGTGAGCGACTACCGTAATGCCACGCTATCAGCGTAGCGGACGCTCGAGACCACGAGGAGATCACGAGCGGCGCAGACGCTCACAAGATAACAATCAGTAGATCTTGAATGTAACACACAGAAAGGATTCTCTTATACTGTAGACCCTGTACTGAAACACTGTAGCGATATAACGCTGCTTAACCTTGTTTATACTAAAGCTGTTTGAGCGATAGAGACGCTCCTATTACCCTCTGCAATATAATGAACACACAATACCGGTCTAAGGGTCTAACGCCTTTTAAGGAAATGAATGAACGTTCAATTGCAAAAGAATAATACAATACAAGTTATACACTACCAAGATAACATAAAATACCTAACCAAGTAACTACACATAAAATACAATAAAGATACAATTACTTTAAAAGGGGGAAAGGGAGAGAGAGAGAGAGAGAGAGAGAGAGAGAGAGAGAGAGAGAGAGAATGGCTTATAACAATAAAGACAATATGATTGCAGAGAAACTTACGCACAAAGGGAAACAATCGCATGCGCCTTCTGGATATCCAGCTCCCGATTATCAGCAATGAGAACCGTTGAAGAGAATAGAGAGCTGGCCCAGATCGGCTTGTCCTTTTATACCCTACACAAAATACAGTACAATGGTCCCTATATTCTTATTGTTCATTGGACACAGGAATTCGTCTTCGCATTATAACAAAAGGTCATAGGTTGATTCATACAGGTGGGCTGTGACTATTTCCAACTGCTCAGGTGGGTGGGAAACTAGGTTTCCCGCCGCATGGATAATAAAGTGCAAATACAGTAAATGTTCATAAACTTCTTATGTCCATAACTATTTGCACGAGCGAGTTATCCGCTTCAAACCAACACCGGAATATTGCTAATTAAATACTCTTCCGATGGATACTAAACACCACTGTATAACCCCTGTCTGACCCTTCGTATCAAACAAAGAGGGATCTCTTTGTCTATGAACATGCTACATTAACTAAACTTTCAGATTCTATCAAAGAGACCATAATCTACAAAATACATTATATGGTTAAAACATGTTACGATTGAGTCGCACGCTAGACGCATACAAACTCTACCGTAAATGCGCATACCGTGCGCCTGCGGGTGCACGCAACAGCGAGTATGCGCACGCACGGGAGAGCTCATGCACACGCAGCGGGGACACGCATGAGGTGCAAATATGGCAGTGTGTAGCGTGATATTTTTCTGACTTTGACACGGGTTTTCCTGTTAATCCTGTTGTTGACGAGAACAGTCTGTTTCGGTGAGAGTACCAGAGAGGTCGAGAAAGGATCTGGAAAGGGTTCTGATGGCAAGGACGGATTTGTAGAATTCCAAGAGCAACACATCCATTGAGCAAAGGCGAGTATCAGAAAACGATCTGGTAGTCTAGAAACCAGGAGGCACTGTGAAGGGTTATTGGCTGAGAAAGATTGCATTTGTAGGAATTGTGAAAACATAGTTGAGGATGGGTGCATCCAGAGATGGCAGTCCAGCCTTAATATCAACATGGACCGTCATCCATTGAGTGATTACCACTCACTAGTGGGTAAGGTCTTAAACCAGACAGAATGCTGGGTGTGCTCACAAGTACCTCAAGGTCAGAGCAAGTCAGGATTAGTACCGTACCCTTTAGCAATAGATGAGGTACTCGAATTACGGGGTGGAAGACCGGTGGACAAGAAATTTAATATTTCTAGGCCCCCTAGTTTGAAGCTTCACCAGTACCATGTGGATAGATCCTTAGTGTGTTTCAACATTTCCAATTTCCGAAAGCCGGGAAATTGGGAGGTGACATGGAATAACCAAACCATGGCATTTTCGCACAGAGCTGATAGGATACCCGTAGACTCTGAACTTATACGCCAAATAGCCAACAGTGGAAGGTATTTTCGGTATAGGTATACTCTAGGAAGTAAGACCATGCGGGTTGGAGAAGTATCACCAGGGTACTGTGCGCATATCATACAGCCTGATATGTGTACTGAACAGATGAGAGAGATAGGGATAGGATTTTTCACTTGGAAAGCTTGCAATATGGTAATGTCATATTCTGTCCCATATGTTCTCCCCGATGATGCTTATTTCATATGTGGGAGGAAGGCGTATAAGTGGCTTGCCCCAAACTCAGAGGGATTGTGTTACATTAGAAGAGTGTTGCCAGAGGTTATGACCATAACCCATGATAAGATGAAAGACGTTCATCGCAGTGCTCAAGCTCCTTATACTCATACTCATTATGAACACATCGTTAAGAGATAGGACAGAGCGCGTAGCCTCTGATTTGATCCACGAATCCACCGGGATTCAATTCCTTCTCGCATTATATATCACCCGTACTGCCAGAGGAATTATAAATTATAGGTACATCCATGCGCTAGCGAACCTGATAGATAATATCACTGAGATGTATGACGACACCTCCAGGTATACAGGAAGGGAGTTGCAAGCTTACAAAACGAAACTGATCCAGCACAGGATGGTCCTCAATTATATCACAGCGGTGACAGGCGGGTACTGTGTCCGGCGGGTACTGTGTCACACTGGCAACTCAATATGGTGTGAAGTGCCGCACGTATATTACAAACAGCACTGATGACCCAACTGAGATCATTGATCAAAAGATGGACGATATCTTGCAGTTGAAGTGGGAGTTCCGAAGGAGACACAACCTTACCCTGACTGCTGTGAGTAATGAACTGACCGGCTGGGTCTCATGGTTGAACCCACGCAATTGGTTCTCAGGTTTAGGAGAATGGGCTCAAAATGTTATCATGAGTGTAGGAAAGTTTCTCCTTTGTATACTGGGAGTCGTCATAATTATTGGCTTGATATTTAGATGAGTTCGAATTTTAACGCGGCTCAAGCGCAGTACAAAAGTGATGAGTTTAAGGAGCAGGGGCATTGCTACAGCAGCAGATTTAATTTATGATCCATCTATAGAAACGATGTTGTGATAAGGATTGCAAATGAATTCCACGGCCCGTTTCTTTCACCTGTTTTTCCTGTGTTTCAGCAAAAATACACCCATCCGGAAGAGACTTCGATCAACACCCAAGAATGATTACGCAAATGTTATGTGAATGTATTGTACATATGTGTCTTATCTTCATCTCTACAACCTTCAGTTAGCGACACACATAGTCGACAGGTGATACCCACATATATTAGCACTCACATATGTTCCCCCTCCATGTATCATCATCTAAATGTGCACCCCATTTGTTGGAACAAGAAGCAGAAAAGAGCTCGGTAGTGTTTGTTGGCCCACTTACAGACCCTTAATACGGGATAAGAAGGATTTAATGTATACTTCGCAATACCTCGAAGCTTATCTAGAACATATACGGCACGATGATACATGCCCCCCCCAGACATGGATTCATACATACATGCTTTTACTATCTCACTAGGTCCTACATTTCCCACCTACACCTCTCCTCATACCATCCAATCATTTGTAGATATTGTATTGTATATTTTTCTATTTAATGTTTAGATAGTGGCAGTTATTGTTGACTGCCAAAGGGTGGACTGTCAAAGTCGAAAAATATTGTAATGCATACACCATGTACTAACCCCATACACATGCCCGCTGCGCGTGCACTTATTCCACCGTGCGTGCACATATCCGCAATTTGCGTAGGATCGCTCCTGCGATCTTGCGCGTGGTATGGGTATTTACGGCGGAGTTTGTGAGCGCATAGGGGGTTATCAGAACATTACATATTTAACCCAAATAGTGCATTTTGTACACATAGTTCCCCTACACCACATCAGTAAGTATCAACAGTTTAAATGATTCCAGGACTAAGGGATTCGCCTTTGCATGATAGGAAGGGACAGACAAAGGTTATAAGGTGATGTCTAGTATCCAGCTGTAGGGTATTTTAAGGGTAACATTCCGGTATTGGTTAGAGAAAGATTGCATGTTCCTGCGTATAGTTATGTGCAAAAGTAGAATATAGATATTAACTGTATTTACAGTATATTATGTATGCGGCGGGAATCCAGAGGATACCACCCCCAAGAGCAGTTGAGAAAGACATCGCCCACGTTTTCAAATCAACCTATGACCTCTCCTGTAATGTAAAGATGCACCTCTGTGTCCAATGGACAATGAGATTACAGTGACCATTGTATTGTGTATGTAAGTTGTGTATAAAAAGCCCGTTGTTGCCTGGCCGGTCAGAAGACTCTGAACGCTTTCTACCTGACAAGCGGAGGACCGGCCAGGTTGCGCTTGCGAACATTCTCACGTATGTACATTCTCTGTAGCCATTATTCTGTTTAGATATATCTTGTTAGGTCTGTAGTGTATAACTTGTACTGTTACCCCCTTTTCAAACAATCCACTGTGGCCTTAGAACCCAGTGTTCAACTACATATCGGTGTTGTGTCCTCATTTCCCTGCTAGGGTTTAAAGCGTATTTAACTGTATAAGGTTTATAAGTATTGATAAGGTGTACGCACTGCGGGTACTTTATACCGTCAGCGCTACTTAAGGTTTAAGGTATAACATCATTGCAGTGCTTTGCTGCATAAAGGTTTAAAGTGTAACCATATTATTACATTGTATTACTAATAAGGTTTAAAGGTTATCAATTGTATGTGCGCGCGCTGTGCGTACTAAGGTTTAAAGGTTATCAATTGTGTGTGCGCGCGCTGTGCATACTCTGTACACTCAGCGCGGTGTGTGTACGCCAAGTACGTACCACGTACGGGACTCTACGCAAATAGCGTACAAAGTGCGTAGCGCGTGTATTCAGGTAAAAGTGTATCTAGAGGTATAGCTTTATGGTTTAAGATAATATCGACATTATCATAGTGCTGGTGCCTCTAACTCAGAGAGGCAGGGGGTACTATTCAACGCTGTTCTTAGTTCCGAAGCCGAATGGATCTCCCCGACCCTTTCTCAACCTCAAGTCTTTGAACAAATTTGTGAGAGTTTCAAAATTCTGTATGGAAGCTCTTCGCTCTATTGTTCTGGCTTTGGAGCCCAAGGACTATATGGTATTCCTGGACATTCAGGATGCTTACCTGCATATACGTATTGCAGCGTCACATCAACAATACCTGCGGTTTGCTATTGGAAGCCTACATTTTCAATTCCAGGCCTTACCTTTTGGTCTGACCACGGCTGCACGGATCTTCACCAAGGTCATGGTGGTCATGACAGCTCTACTCCCCCGTTAGGGTGTCAGGATCCTGCCGTATCTGGATGACTTGTTGATCCTGGTGAACTCTCCGAAGGTTCTTTTTCGTCATCTGGAGCGGATGACCCTATTCCTGCAAGCCCACGGGTGGCTCATCAACTGGAACAAGTCTTCCCTGGTCCCTGCTCAGAGCATGGTGCACCTGGGAGCGCAATTGGACACCCACAAACAGCGGATGTTTTTGTCTCAGGAGAAAGTCCTGAAACTTCAGGACAAGATAAGATGCTTCCCCTCTCGCCCTCGTGTGTCGATACACTCGGAGATGCAAGCACTAGGCCTCATGGTATCCGCTTTAGACATGGTGGAGTATGCTCAATTTCATTCCCGCCCTCTGCAGAAGTTGATACTCTCCGAGTGGGACAGCCTGCCTTACTGGATCAGGACTCAATAGGTCTCCTTGACTCCAGAGGTCCGCCTGTCACTGAGCTGGTGGCTACAGGACCAGTAAGTGAGCAGGGGTCGTCCCTTCTGGATATCCAACTGGGTCCTTCTGACAATGGATGCCAGTCTGCGGGGCAGGGGCGCGGTGTTGGAGAAACACTCTCTTCAAGGTCGGTGGACCAGGGAGGAATCTCTCCTCCCAATAAACATTCTAGAATTGCAGGCAGTGTTCAATGCGTTGACTCTAGCCCTGCCTCTGGTACAGAACAGGCTTGTTCAAGTACAGTCAGGCAACACCACCACGGTGGCGTACATAAATCATCAAGGCGGCACTAGAAGCCGCATGGCAATGATGGAAGTGTCAAAAATCCTTCGTTGGGTAAAACGCCATCTGCCAGCCATATCGGCAGTGTTCATTCCGGGAGTCCTCAACTGGAAAGCAGACTTCCTCAGTCGTCAGGACGTACACGCCGGAGAGTGGAGCCTTCATCCGGAAGTCTTTCAACTCCTAGTGGACAAGTGGGGTCTACCAGATGTAGACCTGATGGCACCTCGACACAATCACAAGGTTACAGTCTTCGGAGCAAGGACAAGGGATCGCCAAGCAGCGTTCGTGGAAGCACTGGCAATTCCATGGAACTTTCGGCTGCCATATGTGTTCCCTCCAGTGTCACTCCTGCCCAGAGTAATTCGGAAGTTCAAGCAAGAAGGAGGAATCCTACTTCTAATCGCTCCAGTGTGACCCAGATGGCATTGGTTCTCAGACCTGCAGGGTCTCTCGATAGAGCGTCCTCTTCTACTTCCGCAACACCCAGAGCTCCTCGTTCAGGGCCCTTGTGTCTACCAGGATCTGGCCCGACTGACTTTGACGGCGTGGCTCTTGAAGCTTCACTCCTGAGGGCCAAAGGATTTTCTGAGGCGGTCATTCAAACTATGTTAAAGGCCCGTAAACCGGCGTCTGCTCGGATTTATCATAGGGTTTGGAATTCTTACTTCTCCTGGTGTGAGACTAACCATTATGACACATACAAGTTCAGTACTGCCAAGCTTTTGGCTTTCCTGCAACAGGGCCTGGACTTAGGCCTTCGTCTGGCCTCCCTCAAGGTTCATATTTCTGCCTTGTCGATATGGTTTCAGAGAAAAATTGCGTCTCTGCCTGATGTTCCTACATTCACTCAGGGTGTTTTACGGATTCAACCTCCCTATGTAGCGCCTGGGGCTTTTTGGGATTTGACGGTTGTTCTGGACGTCTTACAAGAGTCTCCGTTTGAACCTCTTGGGGTATATTTACTAAAATTCGTATTTGTGCCGATTTGGAGGGAGATTTATCACGAATGACATCGAATGTGTAATTATGCAACTTTTTGAATTTTTTACGCCTCATTTACTAAGCTGCCGTATTTTAAATTTTCGCGTTTTCCGATGTCGATGTTATTCGTGGTTTTGTAAGGTAGAATGCGGCCGATTTAGTGGTTTTGCGGCCGTGTTATGAGGTTTATTTTACGACTGCGTCACATTTCAGTTACGGCAGTGTTAAACCGTTCCCGGACGCGTTTTTTTTCTAAGTTTCGTTTTTGTCACTCGTCCGTGATTGGTTTGATTCGTGATGGAGGAGTGTCTGTGCTCATTACTATAAAAACGCCCCAAACCGTCCGCACCTCGTGGGTTTAGCTAGTGGAGAGGTGAGAGGAAGGTGTGTTCGGAGTTGGTGAGTTTTTTGGAGTTTGTGGAGGATTTGAGGAGGTTTTTTTTCGATTGTTGAGTGCTGTACTGTGTGTGTAAGTAGTCTTGTCATACTTGTTGTGTTGTTATTTAAAAGTCAGTCTAGTCTATTGTCATTGTTTGTGAGTGAGTGAGTGAGTGAGTGAGTGAGTGAGTGAGTGAGTGAGTGTGTGTGTTTGGTGTGTGGTGTGTAGTGGTAGTGGAGGAGTGTGTTTACTGTTTTTTTTTCTCACTGTTATTTGTTGTTTGTCCTGATTATGTCCCAGTCAGAGGTGAGTGTGGTGGAGGAGGTGAGTGTGGTGGAGGAGGTGAGTGTGGTGGAGGAGGTGAGTGTGGTGGAGGAGGTGAGTGAGGTGGAGGAGGTGAGTGAGGTGGAGGAGGTGAGTGAGGTGGAGGAGGTTAGTGAGGAGGAGGGGGAGGTTGCTGCTGCGGCCTTCAGTAATAGTGACAGTGATGGTGGTGTGGCTCCGCAGCCACGCACCACTACAAAGACGGGCCGCAATGTTAAATTCAGCTACGCTGAGAATATGGCTTTGGTGCGGGAGCTGATGAGGCATCATCGCCAGTTGTTTGGCCATGATGCTGCAAAGGTGTCGTCACGCAGGAAGACTGTTCTGTGGGGGAAGGTCGTTGCGGCTGTGAATAGCGAGGGTGTGGTGAGGCGGACCGAGGACACGTGTTGTAAGCGATTCTACGACATCAAGCGCCGTGTCAAGGCTAAGATGGCGAAGGAGGCTAAATTAGCCCGCCAAACCGGTGGTGGACACCCCTTCCGAGCGTCTTATCGGGATTGGGAGGAGCCTGTGCGTACTCTTATTCCTGCAGAAGTGGTTGGTGCTACTCATGTCCGTGATTCTGATGGGCCAAGGCAGGATGGTGAGTTATTATTATTATTTTTTTACATTTCTAACATCTGTGCTTTGTCCTTAGTTGTCTGAAATGTCTTAGAGCTAATTGTGATTGTAAGTTGGTTCTTTTTTCTAATGTGTTGGTGATGTAGTGCAGGCGTGGCCAACCTGTGGTTCTCCACCTGTTGTAAAACTACAAGTCCCATCATGCCTTGCCACAGTTTAGCAATTAGAGAATGCTAAAAGTGTGGCAGGGCATGCTGGGATGTGTAGTTTCACAACATATGGAGAGCCACAGGTTGCCCAGGCCTGATGTAGTGTTAATCTCTATTATGTATGATTTTATCCTTTGTTTTGTCTTTTATTCTGGTTGGCTTGGCCTTTTTCTGGTGTCTTATTTCCAAAGTCATTTTTTGTTGGTGTATTTTTTTATTTTTTTTTAAACAATGGACTTATGTTTATTGTGTGTTGTTCTGGGTTGTCATTTGTGTTGTTGTTGTTGTTGTGATTTTCATGCATATTTGGATTAGATGTTTTCAATTTTGTGCAGATATTTGTGGGTAGTGTTTTCTTGTTTGCATCAAAAATTGGTAACTTAGCTTGCAATATTGTGGTGGTGTCAAGCTACTTCGTTTTTGTTTTAATTAGTATAATATTGAGCATTATTTGCCTTAGTGTATGTATTGTTTGCTGGAATTGTGTCTTATTTAAAGTGTACACACCCAATGAACTCAGGCAGAAAAGCATAAGCATCGTTTAGTTTACTTTTCATCAGGTTCCACATATGTTTACATCACAATAAGGTATTTGCATAAACATATACAAAATAAAGTTTGTTCATAAAGACATTCTTCATATTTCTACAGTACGAAAGAGAAGCAGCACAGCCAGGCCACATCCCACACTGCCAAGAGATGCAGATGGTGGCAATGCAGGTAAGATTTTAATGTAAACACATATTCTGCAAACACATAGACAAACAAAATGTTAATGCTTATCTTATCACACAGGTTCTTCTTCTGGCAACCCCCCTCCACTAAGGCGCCCATCACAGGGCTCGGTTGCTGCGGCTAAGAGGCCTACCAAGACACGCCGTCTTGAGGATGAGTCCCCAGCACCAACATCACCACCCCAACGGCGCGCATCTCCGCAGTGTCGGCCCTGCCACCACAAGCAATTTTGGCAAGCCCACAAAGTGAGGATCCACAATCCCCTCAGTTGTCTGGTGAGTAAACATAACAATTACCTGTAAAGAGAAAAAAAAACAGTGGTGTAGAGGTATTAACCTGGAGAAGGCATAAGGAATTGAAAAACCTGTAATATGTGCAAGGTGATAAAGGCATCAGCACAAAAACAACATAACTGTTAATTTTCATATTGAAGCTGTTTGCCTTGTGCCTTTAACACCTTACACATATCACTGGTTTATCGCTTCCTTATGCCTTCTCCAGGTTTAGACATCTGCCCCACTGTTTGTGCACAGCCAAAAAAAACAAAAAAAGGAACAGTCATCCTCAGGGGCGGATCAAGGAAAAAATGACAGGGGGGGCACCTTGTGCATGCCGAAGGCGTGCGGTCCATGAAGGTGTGCGTGGCCTCACAACAAGGGCATGACCTAGCAACAAGGGTCATAGCCTCAAAGGGAACATCGTATTCGTAAGACGGGAAGAGGGTGACACTTTGGAGAGGCAGCGGGTGACACGAGAGAGAGGGTGATGGGTTTATAGTGACGCAGGGGAGAGGCAGTGGATGAAGGAAACATAGTGGGAGACGGAGAGGCAGTGGGTGACAGAGAGAGGGTGACAGTGAGAGGCAGAGTGGGTAACACCGGGGAAAGGGTGATGAGGAAAAAGTGGGTGATGCCAGGGGGAGGTGGCAGTGGGTAACAAGGAGAGGGGGACAGGGAGAGGCAGTGGGTACCTAAGGTCTCTGTAGGAGTAAGAGGGAGTAGTGAGACATTTGTAGTGAGGTTTACAGAGGCATGAAGGGAAAGATTCACTGGGGAAACAAACATTATAGCACACGGTATGAGCCGAAATTCACATTATAGCACACGGTATGAGCCGAAATTCACATTATAGCACACGGTATGAGCCGAAATTCACATTATAGCACACGGTATGAGCCGAAATTCACATTATAGCACATAGTATGAGACAAAATTCACATTATAGCACACAGTATGAGCCGAAATTCACATTATACCACACAGTATGAGCCTAAATTCACATTATACCACACAGTATGAGCCTAAATTCACATTATACCATACGGTATGAGCTGAAATTCACATTATAGCACACAATATGAGCTGAGATTCACATTATACCACACGGTTTGAGCCGAAATTCACATTATAGCACACAGTATGAGACGAAATTCACATTATAGCACACGGTATGAGCCAAAATTCACATTATGCCGCTGAGGAGTGTAAACGCTGTCACCACCACGTGCTACCTCTCAAGCAACCCCACCACGCAAGAAGAACATCCTGAGAGGAGCCGCTACCTCTGCCAGCAGCCAGCCTCTAAATGGATGGTGGCCGCTGCTGCAGCCACGTCGGAGTCTCACACTGTCTAAGGCTGAGCTCCGGGCAGTACTGGTATATATCAAGATCAACCAGAATCCGTTGGTATCCTAAGTGAACAGGATTTTCCTGCCAGTTTGTGATATTAACCCCCGCTGCTCCTCAGGGTAAAGTGTCCGCAAACAACAGTGTGGTGGTGTGTACCTTTGACTCCCTTGAAGGTGGTCCAGTTGCCAGGCTCTGGTGGTACAATCACTTGTTCACGTCTTGGATAGGTTTACGAAGTCCGCCGTTGAAGCTCCTGTACAAGCCGCTATTAGCGCTAAGCGGCACTGTTCGGGATCAATGAGATCTGTGATCACAGCCTAACCGTCCCCAGATCACAGATCTCATTGATCCCGAACAGTGCCGCTTAGCGCTAATAGCGGCTTGGACGGAAACTTCGCCGGCGGACTCCGTTAACCTGTCCAAGATGTGAACAAGTGATTGTTTGTTTAAAGTGCCAGACATGACAGGGGGGGGCACGGGCACGCGTGCCCCCCCCCCCTGGATCCGCCACTGGTCATCCTTGTATTAATCACCAACAGCAAGCACATGGTGGTAAGGTTTGTTTTAATGCTTAATTGTCAGATGTGATGTTGGCCATAGCAACAAATATATTTATTTTGAAGATTAGCGAAAAACTCCCCTTTAGAATGTAAGCTCTCACGAGCAGGGCCCTCTTCCCTCATGTGCTTATCCTTTCTTAAGTAAATAATCTTCAAATGTACCAAATCCATCAGTCTTCTGCCACCTGATACTTATTCCAGTGTCATCTGCTGATGTAACTATGTTTATTTACCCTGTACTTGTCCTATACTGTCATCAACTGTAAGTTGCTGTTTTCCTGTTTGATTATTTGTTTATGTACTCTGTAATTGGGCGCTGCGGAACCCTTGGGGCGCCATATAAATAAAGGATAATAATAATAATAATAATAATAAAAAATGTAATGTCTCATCCAATTGTTTTGCATGACTTAGGCCACCTTAAGACTTTTACACCCATTGTTAATGTTTACATTTTACACCAATATTTTTGATAACGTTTTGGCCAGACCACTGACTGCCTTGAACAATGTATGAGTGTATTGGGTAACACATTTATTGTATTGTGTGTGTTGTCCCAAAGGAAACTTCATACCCAATATGTAACTGTAGTATTTGGTTTATTTTAGCGTTATTCGTGGTCACACATTAATTATGGCTTACAGTACAACAATTAGGTCAAACTTTACCAAAATCAGGGCCGTCTTTTCGTATCGGCTCAATGGGCTCTTGCCCAAGGGCCTCGGGAGTATAAGGGCCCTAGGCTGATAGCTGAGGGTCCCCTCTTTCCAGGGGTACCAGATTTTTAAAAATCGGCCTTGGGGAACCGGAGATATCCAACATGAAAGCAGTGGTCCCCATCCGAGCCTGTTAATTGCTCTTCCCAGCCAGATATCTCAGGTTCTGTCTGACATAGAGTTTTTCTGAGAGTATAATCCAAAAGCTGGGACTCTCCCCTTTTGCTGGACACTAGCATCTTGTCTCTACTGTGCCCAGAACCAGAGATATCAGCCTTCTAGCAGCTGGTCCCTGCTCCAGCTCCACACGCCTGGTATAGTTTTATATGTTCATTGGAGGATTGCTCTGGCTCCTGACCTCTGATCCCCAAGTTCCCAGAACCTTCTGAAAGGTGGGACTCACTAGTTTTTTTTATCCCATTCAAAGCTAAGAAATATATTTTCAGGAACTTGAGATATCTGCAGTCAAGCAAGCTGCCCTCCCACCAGAAAATGATGAATATTAAGCCCACTCCACTATCCACCCTTCCCCTGCGTATTAAACACCCCCTACCACCCCGGAAGTCATGTACCAGGGTGCCTTCATTCAGCCCAATGCCCCCTTCTACAGTTTAGTGTTCTCCCTCCCGTCCCATCTGTGCTGTAAAGTAGCAATTAGCAGAAATTACTGCTCCAGGTCCTACATGCTGAGCGGAAGATAGAACACCCCCTACCGCCCACGGGACATCAAAGCTGCCGCTGATAGCACACCCCACCCCTACCGCTGGAGGATGGGTAGGGGGCCCAATGCATTGCTGTGCCCAGGGGCCTATACTGCCGTTAAGACGGCCCTGACCAAAATGAGTAGTGAACGTTAGAAGCCACATATTTGTACAAAAAGGTAAACTACATAGTTTATATTAGAACTCAATCTATTTTTCAATTCCTACATGAATATAAAGAAGCAATGCATGTTGACGAAAACATAAAGTAAGACCAATGCAAAAAAATCTCTAAATAGTGTCTGTCTTCAACCCCATACAGAACCAGCCATCATGACCGTGTATGCCCAGCAGGAAAGTGACCAGCAGGACACCTACACTCTACACCTGCAAGCCATCGATCCTACCCAGCCAACCATGGCGCAGGACATACCCTAACCACCACAAACATCCCACAGCCCTCAATTGATCACAACACCACCCCAGACACAAGTGGACACTGAGTTTTGGGACAGTTGGGCCACACAACAGGCGCTAAACGATGCGTGCCTGAAGACCCACAGCCAATACCTGGCAAGTCTGCCCCATCATCTGCCTAGACTGAGTCGAAACTCAGGCAGACTTTTATAGTTCAGGTGGGCAGAATTGCCAACTCAATGGAGCAGATGAGGGCAGACAACTTCCAAATGCAAGCCAATCTCCAACGCATCATGGATGAGCAACAGCGGCAGCAGCAAGCACTAATTCAGCTCATCCAAAACAACCAAATTATCAATGACAACCTGTCCCGCATAATAGCAAGCAACACTGCAGCTAATACGCAACTGACTGCAAGCCTCAATATACTTAGCCAAAGCCTTAATGTATTGGCATCACACCAAGTCAGCTCTAGCTCGGGGACAACTACACCAAACCAGACACCAGTTAAATCCCCAGTTAGACGCTCAAGTAGAACCAGGACCAACGAGCCAGCCCAATCCTCCGCAACCAGCACACACACAAAAAAAAAAAAAAATCTGCCCTGCAGCGATTATTTTGTTAATTAGAATATTATGTTGATTTCATACCCCAAAAATGACTGTGTTGAAGGTAATAAATTGCTCACACGGAATATGTGTCTTGTTTCATTAGCTACACAAACCACCAGCACATTAGTGTATAGGCACAGATGTCTATTGGTCTAAATATATTGGCTGCCCCTAGGTGGCCATAACTCAACGTGTGTGTAATCTATGTCACTCAGCACATTGGGCATGGCCGCAAGCTCAGAGAAAGCTACCCTGAATGCATGCCACTGCGACTCCTGGGTAGGGAAGCAGAGAGAGGCATCTATGTGGCCATTCAAGACATACAAAACATGAGTGGACCTTCCTAAATTTAAGGTGAGTGTCATGACCTGTAATCAATACAATACTGTGTTATATTACAATACAGAAGCACCACTTAGACATAGACGTGTACGTATATTTTAACACACCTGAATTAAATATTTAGAAAAGGTGGCCTGTGAGATACTAATGACATCGACCGTCACAGGCTGCAAGCTGCCAGTAGGCATAAAGTGCAACACAGCCAGGAGTTTGTGCAGGCCAGAGACAGAGCGAGAACGTGCTGTCTCAGGGTATAGGTTAAGTTTGGCAAGGTCAAACAGACGGAAAATTTAATGTACATTTATTCGGACCATCTGTATAAACTGGTCAACAGCCAATTTGTTTACGTTTAATCGCACACTAAAAACCCCAGCCATGCCCAGCCTACGCGGAACCTGTACAACCTGATGACCATGTTCATTTTCCTGGACTTGGTTTATTGTAGCCTCATGGAGCAGTGTCAGGTATCCCCCAGCAAACCAGAAAGCAGTACTACACACGGTAGCAGCCATTTCAGAGTGAGAGTGGAGAAAAATGTGTTTGGGCCCCTTTTAAAGGACCAAAAAGTCAGGTGTGAGTAATGTTGAATTGGCAACACATGTAAACACGCTTCTCAAAAGCAGGTCTACTTTTTTTTAGGCTTTTTGTACGATCAGTATTTTTTCACGGAAGAGATTTCAAATACGAATGCTTAGTAAATGACCGAGTTCTATACCTAAACAGCCGCGTTTGACCGATTGTGTATTCATTCGTATTTTTTACCTTTGACTTCCAAAAAAATATGCCCTCATCACTGCCGTGATTTTAGTTTAGTAAATTCCCGAGATGACACTTTGAAGAAAAAACACCATCTCGGTCAAAATCGGGAGCTTAGTAAATATACCCCCTTGAGTCTGTGGACCTTAAGTGGCTTACTCTTAAGGTCTTGTTCTTGCTGGCTATTGCCTCTGCTAGAAGGGTTTCATACTTGGGTCCCTTGTTCTGTCGGTCACCCTTTCTGATTTTTCACCGTGACCGGGCGGTTCTTAGAACTCGCCCTGGTTATTTGCAGAAGGTGGTGTCATCTTCCCACCTTAAGCAGGAGATTGTGGTTCCGGCATTTACCTCTCCAGGTTTGTCCTCCAAATAGCGGTCTTTGGATGTGGTACGGGCTCTCCGTATTTATGTGAAGAAAACAGCTTCTCTTAGATCTAATTCTCTCTTTGTTCTGTTTGTTTTTCACAAATGTGGCTGGCCTGCTAATAAGCAGACCTTGGCCAGATGGATTAGAATGGTGATTGCACATGCTTATGTACAGGCTGGCCTTCCAGCTCCTGCTACCATAAAAGCCCATTCTACTTGGTCTGTTGGTCCTTCTTGGGCGGCCCGCCGTGGTGCGACCCTTGAACAATTGTGCAAGGCGGCTACGTGGTCCACAGTGAACAAGTTCATAAGGTTCTATGCCTTTGATACTTCAGCCTCCCAGGATGCCTCTTTTGGACGCCGGGTTCTTGTGCCCGCTACAGTGCATCCCCTCCCATGAGGAACTGCTTTAGGACTTCCTGATGTTATCCCTGTGGAACCCCAGTATACCCCGCTGCAGAAAAGGAGATTTATGGTATGAACTTACCTTTGTTAAATCTCTTTCTGCAAGGTACACTGGGTTCCACAGGGTGCCCACCCTGACGCACTTAGCTTCTTTGGGTTTGTATGGCATTAGCCGCTGATACCTTCTCCTGTCGTGAGAATGTGGTGTATGTGGCTACTAACGGTTGTCGTCTCTTTTACCTGCTACTGCATTGGACTGGTTAACAAAACTGAGCTCCTGTGCATGGAGGCGGGGTTATAGAGGAAGCAGCGCTGAGCATCCTAAGAACAGTCAAAGCTTTTAGCCTGTTGGTGCCTCGGATCAAGATTTAAGTCTACACCCCGATGTTATCCCTGTGGTACCCAGTGTACCTCGCAGAAAGAGATTTAACAAAGGTAAGTTCTTACCATAAATCTCCTTTTTTGCCTAATTTGCACTGCACGAATGCTGGAGGTCATTAGCTCCATCAAGTGCTGACTCAGCTGTTGTAACATAGGTGATGGTGGGAGTTTAAGTGACCCTCTAGCAATATAGAAATTTAAGAAACCAGTGTATTCCTGCTAGTGATGAGCGGGTTCGGTTTCCGAGAAACCGAACCCCCCCGAACTTCACCCTTTTTAGACGGGTCCGAGCCATACTCTGATTCTCCCGTATGGCTCGGTTAATCCGAGCTCGCCCGAACGTCGTCATCCCGCTGTCGGATTCTCGCGAGATTCGGATTCTATATAAGCAGCCGCGCGTCGACGCCATTTTCACACGTGCATTGAGATTGATAGGGAGAGGACGTGGCTGGCGTCCTCTCCGTTTATATAGTTACACAGTTGATCTGATTGCTTAGCTTATTGTGGGGAGGATTGGGGAGCAGCTGTTAAGAGGAGTACAGTGCAGAGTTTTGCTAATAGTGACCACCAGTTTTTTATCCGTTCTCTGCCTGAAAAAAACGCTCCATACCATATCTGTGCTCAGTGTGCTGCATGATATATCTGTGCTGAGTGCTCACACTGCTTAATTGTGGGGACTGGGGAGCAGCTATAGCAGGAGTACAGTGCACAGTTTTGCTGACAGTGACCACCAGTATATGTTTGTCTGCCTGAAAGACACTCCTGTGGTATCTTTTTTTTTTATACTATAAACGCAGTCTGCTGACAGTGTCCACCAGGTCCATTATACTGTATATAGCAGTACGGTAGGCCACTGCTCTACCTACCTCTGTGTCGTCACTCGTCGTCCATAAGTATACTATCCATCCATCTACATTGTATACCTGTGGTGTCTTTTTTTTTTTTTTATACTATAAACGCAGTCTGCTGACAGTGTCCACCAGGTCATTTATACTGTATATAGCAGTACGGTAGGCCACTGCTGTACCTACCTCTGTGTCGTCACTCGTCGTCCATAAGTATACTAAGTATCCATCCATCTACATTGGGGTGTGGTATTGAAAGTCGGCAGTAACTAGGTCGACAATGTCTAGGTCGACCACTATTGGTCGACAGTAACTAGGTCGACAGGGTGTCTAGGTCGACAGGGTCTTTAGGTCGACATGTTCTAGGTCGACAGGTCAAAAGGTCGACATGAGTTTTTAATGTTATTTTGGTGTCGTTTTCTTCGTAGAGTGACCGGGAACCCCAATTAGTGCACCGCGTCCCCTCGCATGGCTCGCTTCGCTCGCCATGCTTCGGGCATGGTGCCTTCGCTTCGCTCGGCACAGATTACCATTCCAATCGTAGTCCACATGGATCGTTAAGTATGAAAAGGTTCAAAAAAAGAAAAAAATTGTGAAAAACTCATGTCGACCTTTTGACCTGTCGACCTAGAACATGTCGACCTAAAGACCCTGGCGACCTAGACACCCTGTCGACCTAGTTACTGTCGACCAATAGTGGTTGACCTAGACATTGTCGACCTAGTTACTGTCGACTTTCAGTCCGGATCCCCTACATTGTATACCTGTGGTGTCTTTTTTTCTTTATACTATAAACGCAGTCTGCTGACAGTGTCCACCAGCAGTGGCGTAACTACTGCCCCCGCAGTCCTCGCGGTGGCTTGGGGGCGAGGGGCTGCGGGGGCGCCACTGATTTAGAACAGATTGACATGCGGACGAGCGTCCGCATGTCAATCTGCGATCTCCTCTCCCTCCTTGCTGCGGTGCCTGCTCCCCCGGCTCTCCCCCCCCCATGTGTTGGAGGGACACGAGCGCATCGCGCGTCTCTCCTGTGTCCCTCCTGGCTCTCCCCCGGCCGGTCTAAGGAAGCAAGTCCCGTTCGTGAGCTCTGATTGGCTCACGAACGGCACTTCCTTTATTAGACAGCTGGGGGAGAGCCAGGAGGGACACAGGAGAGACACGCGATGCGCTCGTGTCCCTCCAACACATAGGGGGGGGCGGAGGAGCAGGCACTGGGGCATATACCCGGCACTGGGGACATATACCTGGCACTGGGGGGGCATATACCTGTCACTGAGGGCATGTACCTGGCACTGGGGGCATATACCTGGCACTGGGGGGGCATATACCCGGCACTGGGGGCATGTACCTGGCACTGGGGGCATATGCCCGGCACTGGGGGGCATATACCTGGCACAGGGGGGCATATACCCGGCACTGGAGGCATATACCTGGCACTGGGGGGGAAGCAGGCACTAGGGGGGAATATCTGGCACTGGGGGCATGTACCTGGCACTGGGGGCATATACCCGGCACTGGAGGGGCATATAACCGGCACTGGGGGCATATACCTGGCACTGGGGGGGCATATACCCGGCACTGGGGGCATATACCTGGCACTGGGGGGGAAGCAGGCACTGGGGGGGAATATCTGGCACTGGGGGCATATATCTGGCACTGGGGGCATATAACTGGCACTGGGGGGGCATGTACCTGGCACTGGGGGCATATACCTGGCACTGGGGGCATATACCTGGCACTGGGGGGGAATATCTGGCACTGGAAGAATATCTGGCACTGGGGGGGGCATATACCTGGCACTGGGGGCATATACCTGGCACTGGGGGGGCATATACCTGGCACTGGGGGAATATACCTGGCACTGGGGGGGCATATACCCGGCACTGGGGGCATATACCCGTGACTGGGGGGGCATATACCTGGCACTGGGGGGGAAGCAGGCACTGGGAGGGAATATCTGGCACTGGGGGCATATGCCTGGCACTGTGGGGGAATATCTGGCACTGGGGGCATATACCTGGCACTGGGGGGGGGGAATATCTGGCACTGGGGGGTCATACACCTGGCACTGGGGGCATATACCTGGCACTGGAGGGGGGGGATATCTGGCACTGGGGGGGAAGCAGGCACTGTGGGGGAATATCTGGCACTGGGGGGGGCATATACCTGGCACTGTGGGGGAATATCTGGCACTGGGTGCATATACCTGGCACTGTGGGGGAATATCTGGCACTGGGTGCATATACCTGGCACTGTGGGGGAATATCTGGCACTGGGAGCATATGTGGCACTGGGAGCACGGCCCTAGCAACAAGCACTACCCCCTAGCAACGAGCAGGACACCCAGTGCATGAAACCCCTGGCAACGAGCATGACACCCTGAGCATGAAAACCCCTGGCACCGTGCATGGAACCAAGAGCATGAAACCCCTGGCAACGAGGAGGTAATTTAAAAGTAATTGGAAGCCTTACCGTAGAACTTAATGTGTAATGGGCATTACGGTGTGTGGCATAATGTATCACGGACATTGCGGTGTGTGTCATAATGTATCAGGCATTACGGTGTGTTGTATACTATATCACGGGCATTGTGGTATGTGGTATAATGTCTCAGGATCATTGTGGTGTGTGTCATACTGTGTCACAGACATTGTGTGTGCTATAATGTATCAGGGGCATTGCAGTGTGTAGCATAATGTATAACTGGCATTGCGATTCCTGTCATAATGTGTCACAGGCATTACGGTGTGTGGCATAATGTGTCGGGGGCATTACAGTGTGTGGCATAATGTGTCGGGGGCATTACGGTGTGTGGCATAATGTGTCGGGGGCATTACGGTGTGTGGCATAATGTGTAGGGGGCATTACGGTGTGTGCATATTGTGTCATGTGCATTATTGTCAGTGATCGCAAAAACGCGCCATGGCGCGTATTTTACCCAGAAACAGCCGCCCGGGACTCACATTTAGAAGATGAGTGGGTCCCACAGGACGCGCTCATCTGAATATGTGTTTGCATGTGTTAAGCCTGTCAGCGGAATGCAGGAGGTGACTGGCTGTTTCCTCGGCCAATCACCTCCTGTAGTCTCCATCCAATCACAGCCTGCAGCATCTCCCGCTTTGAATCCTGCTCCCCGCCAGCACATGAATCTGTGCTGCAGGGCTGACAGACTGGCCCCGCTCATCCGGCTCCACTGCCGCTCTGCCGCCAGCACCCTCCTCTGCGACTGGGAGTACAGCTCCGGATCTGCCCGCCGCCACCCCCCTACCCGGGACCCGCTCAACGCCCCACCGAGACCCGACAACTACCTTCCAGCAGGAGCCGTCCGGCCTGCGCAGCTCCCGCTGTAGGTAAGCAGTAGACAGTGCTGCATCGCCCCGCTTCACCTGGAGTAGCTGGTGCAGATGCGGGATGTCCGGGGGCTGCAAGCTCCGTGTGTGCAATGTGAGGCCGCTCAGAGTGTCAGGGCCTCACTGACACCATTTTTCTGACAGCACAGTGCAGTGAGTGCACTGGCACAAGTAGCCAGCCGGCGCCGCAGCATGAAGGAGCTATCTGTGAAATCGCAAGCAGAGGCTGGCAAGAAGGAGCTCCTCCGATCGCTTCCCCTGACGGGCTGGCCACTGCTAAATATACCAGTATATCAGTACAACTGTGCAGTGACACTGACTTTCCCATTGCACCTGGGGCTCCACTACTTTGACACAGTTGGAACTGATTATCGGTATATTTAGCAGTGGCCAGCCCGTCAGGGGAAGCGATTGGACGAGCTCCTTCTTGCCAGAGAACAGCCTCTGCTTGCGATTTCACATAGAGCTCCTCCAGGCTGCGGCTACTACAGGCGCAGGCTGGCTACTTGTGCCAGTGCACTCACTGCACTGTGCTGTCAGAAAAAATGGTGAGTGTCAGTGAGTTGCTGCTGGGGGCGGAACCACTTGTGTCAAACGGCCCCTTCGTGCAACTGGAGGTGATAAGTGAGTGGTTACTGCAATGTGCCTCAGTGCTCTACCAGGTGCATTGTGTATAATAACGTGTTCTACCTGGCGCAATGTGTATAATAACGTGTTCTACCTGGCGCAATGTGTATAATAACGTGTTCTACCTGACGCAATGTGTATGATAACTTGCTCTACCTAGCGGCAATGTGTATGATAACTTGCTCTACCTAGCGGCAATGTGTATGATAACATGCTCTACCTGGCGCAATGTGTATGATAACGTGCTCTACCTGGCGCAGTGTGTATAACGTGTTCTACCTGGCGCACTGTGTATGATAACGTGCTCTACCTAGCGGCAATGTGTATGATAACGTGCTCTACCTGGTGCAAAGTGTATGACGTGCTGTACCTGGTGCAAAGTGTATGACGTGCTGTACCTGGAGCAAAGTGTATGACGTGATCTACCTGGATCAGTGTGCATAGGAGGTTCTACCTGGTGCAATGTGTATAAGCGCCACTACTGTGTGGTGTAATGTGAATTGACACTATTATGTGGCCACGCCCCTTCCCTATGAAGCCACGCCCCTAAAATTTTGCGGCGCGCCTACGGCGCGCACTACCTGTTCTTTGTGGTCTAAGTGGTCTAACACCAATTCACTTTCTGCCTAAGGGCACCAAAATGTCTAGTTACAGCTCTGGTGCAGGGTGTCCTGCATGCTACACAGCTCAGCAGCATTGTCACCCCATCCCCCCCATCTTGCAACACTTTTGTAGTGTCCAAACAAGATTAAAATTAATAAGAACCTTCATTCCGATGGGACCCAGAAAAAGACCGGTAGGACCCCAATTTTTAAAAGTGAAGGGTCCCTGGGACCCACTTTTTTTTGGGCTCAGCGCGATCACTGATTGTGTGTGGAATAATGTCTAAGGGCCATTGCAGTATGTGGAATAATGTATACTGGGCATTACTATAAGGAGGAAAAATGACAAATAATGTAAGGGGCATGAATCAGGATTATTTTTCTTTCCTGTGGTGGCCAACGTCTGGGCGTGCAGGTTGCAAAACTGGGGTATAAGGTAGTCTTTTCCTGCAATGCCACGCCCTCCACGCAAAGCCACGCCCATTTCGACAAAGCCACACACCCTTTTTTTGCCAGCGCGCGCCGCAGGCAATTACGGGGTGTATGGGGGGGGGGGGGGGGGGGGCGCCGAAGGATTTTTTGGCTTGGGGGAGAAAAATTTCTAGTTACGCCACTGTCCACCAGGTCCATTATACTGTATATAGCAGTACGGTAGGCCACAGCTGTACCTACCTCTGTGTCGTCACTCGTCGTCCATAAGTATACTAAGTATCCATCCATCTACATTGTATACCTGTGGTGTCTTTTTTTCTTTATACTATAAACGCAGTCTGCTGACAGTGTCCACCAGGTCCATTTTACTGTATATAGCAGTACGGTAGGCCACTGCTGTACCTACCTCTGTGTCATCACTCGTCGTCCATAAGTATACTAAGTATCAATCCATCTACATTGTATACCTGTGGTGTCTTTTTTTTTTATACTATAAACGCAGTCTGCTGACAGTGTCCACCAGGTCCATTATACTGTATATAGCAGTACGGTAGGCCACTGCTGTACCTACCTCTGTGTCATCACTCGTCGTCCATAAGTATACTAAGTATCCATCCATCTACGTTGTATCAGACTTGCCTACCCTCCCGCATTCAGCGGGAGGCTCCCGTTTTTTCATTGAGCCTCCCGCTGCCACGGAAACCTGCCTATAACTCCCGGTTTTTACGGGTTACTCTGAAAATTAGGACTGCGCATGCGCGTCTACGGAAATACAGGGGGCGGGGCCTACACGGGACGCGTCACCACCGTCATTGTGGGTAACACAGCGGTGGCTGTCCTGAGTGCAGAGCGAGGCAGTGAGAGCGGAGGCTCTTCACTGCAGCCGGCACCAGTGTGGGACGGGAGCTGCAGGCACAGGCAGAGGTGTGAGCACAGTGTGACGCTGGAAGGGGGAGCGGGGTTAGCAATGCAGGGAGGCGCTGTGCTGTGTTAGTGAGGCGGTCTCCCTGCTCAGCAACTAACAGCTGTTCTCACTCAAAGCCTTTCAGTGCCGATCTCCCCACCTTCCTCAGAGACAGGGTACAGCAGCGGCAGCCATCCCACAGCCAAGGCCCCACCCCTCATGCAGGTCCCGCCCCTGTCTCGGCCAGCAATACCTTTCCTCCCTTCAGAGACAGAGTGAAAAAAATGTCCTGATCCAACAGCTGGACCATCAAGACGTTGAGGCCCCGCCCTCTCATAGGCCCCGCCCCCTCCCACGGCCCGCAATTACTCCCCTCTTCACCACCACCTACTACTAGGAGGATCCAGCACAGAGCTTCTGCAGGTAAGAGCTCTGTGTAATCCTTATTTTCACAGCTCAGCCACCAGTATGACAGGTCTAGTACACATCACATTGTCAGTGACAGGACCCAGTATTTGTCCTGTAAAATGACACAATGGGGTATATTTACTAAGGTCCCGATTTTGACCGAGATGCCGTTTTTTCATCAAAGTGTCATCTCGGTAATTTACTAAGCAAAAATCACGGCAGTGATGAGGGCATTCGTAATATTTTGGAAGTCCTAGGAAAAAATCACGAATCAATACACCATCGGTCAAATACGCCTGCAATTTGCTAGAAATCGGGAATTTTACTAAAAAGTGCAAAACACAAACACTGCCGACAATAGCCAAACACTGCCGTGATAAAATACAAATCGTGAAAAAGTGCTAAAAAAAAAATAGACCTGCTTTTTTATCCCGTGTTTGTATAGGCATGCACGGATCCATGAGATCCGTGCATGTTTTTCAGTGGGAACGGGGGGAAATGTTATAAATTTTCAGAAAAAAAATTGCGTGGGGTCCCCCCTTCCTAAGGCAAACCAGCCTCGGGCTCTTTGAGCCGATCCTGGTTGCAGAAATATGGGAAAAAAATGGACAGGGGTTCCCCCATATTTAAGCAACCAGCATCGGGCTCTGCGCCTGGTCCTGGTTCCAAAAATAAGGGGGACAAAAAGAGTAGGGGTCCCCCGTATTTTTGAAACCAGCACCGGGCTCCACTAGCTGGACAGATAATGCCACAGCCGGGGGTCACTTTTATACAGTGCCTTGCGGCCGTGGCATCAAATATCCAACTAGTCACCCCTGGCCGGGGTACCCTGGGGGAGTGGGGACCCCTTCAATCAAGGGGTCCCCCCCCCCAGCCACCCAAGGGCCAGGGGTGAAGCCCGAGGCTGTCCCCCCCCCCCATCCAATAGGCTGCGGATGGGGGGCTGATAGCCTTTGTGAAAAGTGATTGATATTGTTTTTAGTAGCAGTACTACAAGGCCCAGCAAGCCTCCCCCGCAAGCTGGTACTTGGAGAACCACAAGTACCAGCATGCGGCGGAAAAACGGGCCCGCTGGTACCTGTAGTACTACTACTAAAAAAATACCCCAATAAAGACAACACACACACACCTTGAAAGTATAACTTTAATACATCCATCCACACCTCCATATACACATACTTACCTTATGTTCCCACGCAGGTCGGTCCTCTTCTCCAGTAGAATCCATGGTGTACCTGTAGAAAAATTATACTCACATAATCCAGTGTTTTCGGCTCCTCGGTAAATCCTTTTGTAATCCACGTACTTGAAAAAATAAAAAAACGGATACCCGACCACGAACTGAAAGGGGACCCATGTTTTCACATGGGCCCCCTTTCCCCGAATGCCAGAAACCCACTCTGACTGATGTCTAAGTGGGTTTCTTCAGCCAATCAGGGAGCGCCACGTTGTGGCACCCTCCTGATCGGCTGTGTGCTCCTGTACTGTCTGACAGGCGGCACACGGCAGTGTTACAATGTAGCGCCTATGCGCTCCATTGTAACCAATGGTGGGAACTTTCAGGTCAGCGGTTGACCGAAAGTGACCTCACCGCTGACCTGAAAGTTCCCACCATTGGTTACAATGGAGCGCATAGGCGCTACATTGTATCACTGCCGTGTGCCGCCTGTCAGACAGTACAGGAGCACACAGCCGATCAGGAGGGTGCCACAACGTGGCGCTCCCTGATTGGCTGAAGAAACCCACTTAGACATCAGTCAGAGTGGGTTTCTGGCATTCGGGGAGAGGGGGCCCATGTGAAAACATGGGTCCCCTTTCAGTTCGTGGTCGGGTATCCGTTTTTTTATTTTTTCAAGTACGTGGATTACAAAAGGATTTACCGAGGAGCTGAAAACACTGGATTATGTGAGTATAATTTTTTCTACAGGTACACCATGGATTCTACTGGAGAAGAGGACCGACCTGCGTGGGAACATAAGGTAAGTATGTGTATATGGAGGTGTGGATGGATGTATTAAAGTTATACTTTCAAGGTGTGTGTGTGTTGTCTTTATTGGGGTATTTTTTTAGTAGTAGTACTACAGGTACCAGCGGGCCCGTTTTTCCGCCGCATGCTGGTACTTGTGGTTCTCCAAGTACCAGCTTGCGGGGGAGGCTTGCTGGGCCTTGTAGTACTGCTACTAAAAACAATATCAATCACTTTTCACAAAGGCTATCAGCCCCCCATCCGCAGCCTATTGGATGGGGGGGACAGCCTCGGGCTTCACCCCTGGCCCTTGGGTGGCTGGGGGGGGGACCCCTTGATTGAAGGGGTCCCCACTCCCCCAGGGTACCCCGGCCAGGGGTGACTAGTTGGATATTTGATGCCACGGCCGCAAGGCACTGTATAAAAGTGACCCCCGGCTGTGGCATTATCTGTCCAGCTAGTGGAGCCCGGTGCTGGTTTCAAAAATACGGGGCACCCCTACTCTTTTTGTCCCCCGTATTTTTGGAACCAGGACCAGGCGCAGAGCCCGATGCTGGTTGCTTAAATATGGGGGAACCCCTGTCCATTTTTTTCCCATATTTCTGCAACCAGGATCGGCTCAAAGAGCCCGAGGCTGGTTTGCCTTAGGAGGGGGGACCCCACGCAATTTTTTTTTTACATTTAAACTTTTTTTTTTTTTTTAACAAAGTGCACAATGAAGCCCAGCACGGATCTCTCAGATCCGGCCGAGATTCATTGTATTAAAGTCGGCAGTGTTTTACAAGTCACTCACGTAAAACACTGCCAAAAAAAACGAATGACATCTACATCGGAAAACCCGAAAATGCAGAATACGGCAGCTTAGTAAATTAGTCATAATCAATTCAAAAAGTTGCATATTTACACTTTCGATGTCATTCGTGATTGAACTTTGACCTCAAACGGGAAAACACGAATCTTAGTAAATTTACCCCAATGTGTTCGTTCTGAAATCTATCCAGCTTCCCTGCAAGGCCAGCAATGCAGGGAGGGTAGATGCTAGAATCAAGTGGGCTAAGGGTCCTTTTCAATCAGGGGGAGGAGCCACAACACAAGGGGAAGGAGCTATGCCAGCGGGATAGTTCCTCTACTATCCACGCCACCAACTATTACCTTTAGTAATCAGGTGGCGAGCGAGCGTACTTTTCGGGTACCTGTTCGCCCGTAGCTCCTCCCCCTGGTGACATGTCTCCTCCCCTAGGTACGTCAGAAGGTCCCTTCTCCCACTCTGATATAGAATCAACCATGCAGGGAGGTGCCTTACTGGAGAGGGGAGTGGTATGAGTTGCCGGCAGGCAGTCAAAATCCAGGCACTCAGGCACAAGACCGGCGCCGGAATGCCGACATCGTTTCCCCCCCACTCTGCTGCTATTCACTGCTGCTGTGGCTGTCAATCTATATGACAGGCAGCAGCATCAGGGCACTTCAGTGCTGATCCCCCACTACTGCTGCTGTAGATAGGATTTTTTTTACTGTACAGCAGACTTATAGTAGTAGAGGCTCCATCGCTGTCCCCGTTGGTTCCCTCTGGAACAGAAGGAAAAAGTTTCTTATTCCTTTTTAAAAGTTTCTTCTTTTATCTCACTCATCTCCGATCTCTACACCTTTCTGTCCTCTCTAAGCTCTTTCCTTAACTGCTTCATCCCCTGTTCCATCACACCGCCTCCCACTCTTCTTCCACTCCTACCTCCACTGCCCACTCCCTGCTGCACCTTTCTGTGCCCGTCTCCCTTATTCTCCTACTGAGGGCATTATGTGCATAAGGGGCACTACTGTGGGCATTATGTGTATAAGGGCCACTACTGTGGGCATTATGTGTATAAGCAGCACTACTACTGGGGGCTTTATGTGTATAAGTGGCACCACTACTGGGGGCATTATGTGTATAAGCGGCACTACTACTGGGCGCATTATATGGATAAGCGGCACTGCTGTGGGCATTATATGAATAAGTTGCACTACTACTGGGGGCATTATGTGTATAAGCGGCACTACTACTGGGAGCATTATGTGTAAAAGCGGCACTACTACTAGGAGCATTATGTGTATAAGTGGCACTACTACTGTGGGTATTATGTGTGTAAGCAGCATGACTAATGTGGGCATTATGTGTGACGGATTCAGTATGAAATACCGGTGGCCGGAATCGCGGCCGACAGTATACCGACAGCGGGATCCCGGCCACCAGTATTTCGGCAGCAGGGTGAGCACTAGAAAGCCTCTTGCGGGCTTGCTGTGCTCGCCATGCTGCGGTCACAGTGGCTCGGTGCGCTTGCCACAGATTATATTCTCCCTCTATGGGTGTCGTCATTCTCTTACTTCCCGATATGTTAGGATGAAATGTAACATATGTATTCTTCAGGTGGGAAATAGGAAAACTACGTAATTAGAATTTGAATATACCTCCCCTAAGATACCGATGCGTGGCTTGCATTGTGTGAACAATAACGCCCAAACGGACAATCGGCTCAAAATTTGTATTGCACCTCCAGCGTGTAGAAACTACAAAAATGGTATACACACAATCCTGCACCCGCGTACATAGACTCCAGGCATGTTCCAATAGAGCGGCTGCGCGGTGCACCACCCTTAATGGGCACCGCACGCTGGCGCCGCCATAGTCGTGCCTGGAGCCAGCTTGCAGTGCTACCCGGCCTAAACTTTTGTGTGAGCGCTATGCGCGCTGTGCGGTGCCGCGCACACAACAGTTTGGGAAGAGTCCGCCCGCGCCCTCAGCAGCACTCCCCCTCCCAGCACTGCAGGTATTGTGGGGGCATTTATAAATCAGGCAGGGCACTGTGGGGTCATATCTGGCACTGTGGAGGCATATCTGCACTGTGGCGGCATTTATGTATCTGGCACCGTGGGGGCATTTATGTATCTGGCACTCTGGGGGCATATCTGCACTGTGGGGGTATTTATGTATCTGGAACTGTGGGGGCATTTATGTATCTGGCACTGTGGGGGCATATCTGCACTGTGGGGGTATTTATGTATCTGGCACTGTGGGGACATATCTGCACTGTGGGGGTATTTATGTATCTGGAACTGTGGGGGCATTTATGTATCTGGCACTGTGGGGGCATTTATATATCTGGCACTGTGGGGGCATTTATGTATCTGGCACTGTGGGGACATATCTGCACTGTGGGGGTATTTATGTATCTGGAACTGTGGGGGCATTTATGTATCTGGCACTGTGGGGACATATCTGCACTGTGGGGTTATTTATGTATCTGGAACTGTGGGGGCATTTATGTATCTGGCACTGTGGGGGCATTTATGTATCCGGCACCGTGGGGGCATTTATATATCTTGCACTGTGGGGGCATATCTGCACTGTGGGGGCATTTATGTATCTGGCACTGTGGGGGCATATCTATACTATGGGGGCATTTATGTATCTGGCACTGGGGGCATTTATGTATCTGACACTGTGGGGGTATATCTGCACTGTGGGGACATTTATGTATCTGGCACTGTGGGGGCATATCTATACTATGGGGGCATTTATGTATCTGGCACTGTGGGGGCATTTATGTATCTGACACTGTGGGGGTATATCTGCACTGTGGGGACATTTATGTATCTGCAACTGCTGGGGAGCATATCATGTGTATCTGGCACTGCTGGGGGGCATGTCATGTGTTGCCGGCACTGCTGGGGGGCATATCATGTGTAGCTGGCACTGCTGCGGGGCATATCATGTGTAGCTGGCATTGCTGGGGGGCATGTCATGTGTTGCTGGCACTGCTGGGGAGCATGTCATGTGTACCTGGCACTGCTGGGGAGCCTGTCACGTCTAGCTTGCACTGCTGGGAGGCATATCATGTGTAGCTGGCACTGCTGTGGGGCATGTCATGTGTAGCTGGCACTGCTGCGGGGCATATCATCTGTAGCTGGCACTGCTGCGGGGCATGTCATGTGTAGCTGGCACTGCTGGGGGGCATGTCATGTGTAACTGGCACTGCTGGGGGGCATGTCATGTGTAGCTGGCACTGCTGTGGGGCATGTCATGTGTAGCTGGCACTGCTGCGGGGCATATCATGTGTAGCTGGCACTGCTGCGGGGCATGTCATGTGTAGCTGGCACTGCTGGGGGGCATGTCATGTGTAGCTGGCACTGCTGGGGGGCATGTCATGTGTAGCTGGCACTGCTGGGGGGCATATCATGTCTCTCTGGCACTGCACATTATGTGTATCTGCCACTATACGGGAGATATTGAGGGTCATTGCGAGTTGTTCGCTCGCTAGCTGCTTTTAGCAGCATTGCACACGCTAAGCCGCCGCCCTCTGGGAGTGTATCTTAGTTTAGCAGAATAGCGAATGAAAGATTAGCAGAATTGCGAATAGAAAATTCTTAGCAGTTTCTGAGTAGCTCCAGACCTACTCACAGATTGCGATCAGCTCAGGCCGTTTTGTTCCTGGTTTGACGTCACAAACACTCCCTGCGTTCGGCCAGCCACTCCCCGTTTCTCCAGACACTCCCGCGTTTTATTCTGGCACGCCTGCATTTTTCCGCACACTCCCAGAAAACGGTCAGTTTCCGCCCAGAGACACCCACTTCCTGTCAATCACACTACGATCAGCAGAACGATGAAAAATCTTTGTTCGGACGTGAGTAAATCTACAAAGTTTTGTGCTAAAATACTTACCGCATGCGCACTGCGTACCATGCGCATGCACATTTTTGCCTTAATCGCTCTGTTGCGAAAATCGGCAACGAGCGAACAACTCGGAATGACCCCCATTGTGTGTAAGGAACACTACTGTGGCTGTTATGTGTAAGGCTGCTAATTGCGTGCGAAAATATATTTATTTATAGTTTGATAATATGAAGTTACGAGGCCACGCCCACTTTTCCAGAGGCCACACCCAATTTTCCAGGAGGCCACGCCCACTTTTCTAGGAGATCGTTAGTTGGGGGGTGCTTTTACATTTTCACGCTCAGGGTGCTAGTAGGCCTGGAGCAGACCCTGCATAGACTTTTCTGTTTGACACACCCCTGAGTGGCAATAAACACGCCTATAGGTGGAGCTAGACACACCCTTTGGGCGGAGCATGACACACCCCTGCAATGGCACGCCATTCTGCTACCACCTGGAATCTCCCTGAAAATACTTTTCAAAAGTAGGCAAGTATGCATTGTATACCTGTGGTGTCTTTTTATTTTTATACTATAAACGCAGTCTGCTGACAGTGTCCACCAGGTCCATTATACTGTATATAGCAGTACGGTAGGGTGTAGTACTGGTGACCGGCGGTCTCCTGACCGCCGGTCACCTTACCGACGCCGGGATCCCGGCAGCATACCGACGCCGGGATCCCGGCGGGGAGGGGCGAGTGCAGCAAGCCCCTTGGGTGCTCGCTGCGCTCGCCACGCTGCGGGCTCGGTGGCGACCTGCGGTTGCCACGGGTTCTATTCCCACTCTAAGGGTGTCGTGGACACCCACGAGTGGAAATAGTCCCTGTTGGTCGGCATGCCGACCATCGGGATAGTGAGCCGTTGGGCTCACGGAGGAGGTCATGTGACTGTCGGTCAGCTGACCGGCGGTCACATGAATACCACCCGTATGGTAGGCCACTGCTGTACCTACCTCTGTGTCGTCACTCGTCGTCCATAAGTATACTAAGTATCCATCCATCTACATTGTATACCTGTGGTGTCTTTTTTTTTTATACTATAAACGCAGTCTGCTGACAGTGTCCACCAGGTCCATTATACTGTATATAGCAGTACGGTAGGCCACTGCTGTACCTACCTCTGTGTCGTCACTCGTCGTCCATAAGTATACTATCCATCCATCTACATTGTATACCTGTGGTGGCTTTTTTTCTTTATACTAGTAGTACTAGTTTAGCAGTCTGCTGACAGTGTCCACCAGGTCCATTATACTGTATATAGCAGTACGGTAGGCCACTGCTGTACCTACCTCTGTGTCGTCACTCGTCGTCCATAAGTATACTATCCATCCATCTACATTGTATACCTGTGGTGGCTTTTTTTCTTTATACTAGTAGTACTAGTTTAGCAGTCTGCTGACAGTGTCCACCAGGTCCATTATACTGTATATAGCTGTACGGTAGGCCACTGCTGTACCTACCTCTGTGTCGTCACTCGTCGTCCATAAGTATACTATCCATCCATCTACATTGTATACCTGTGGTGCCTTTTAGTTGTGCACATTAAAATATGGAGAACAAAAATGTGGAGGTTAAAAAAATAGGGAAAGATCAAGATCCACTTCCACCTCGTGCTGAAGCTGCTGCCACTAGTCATGGCCAAGACGATGAAATGCCATCAACGTCGTCTGCCAAGGCCGATGCCCAATGTCATAGTACAGAGCATGTAAAATCCAAAACACAAAAGATCAGTAAAATGACCCAAAAATCAAGTGTCTGAGTAGAAGCGTAAACTTGCCAATATGCCATTTACGACACGGAGTGGCAAGGAACGGCTGAGGCCCTGGCCTATGTTCATGGCTAGTGGTTCAGCTTCACATGAGGATGGAAGCACTCATCCTCTCGCTAGAAAAAAAGAAAAGACTTAAGCTGGCAAAAGCACCGCAAAGAACTGTGCGTTCTTCGAAATCACAAATCCCCAAGGAGAGTCCAATTGTGTCGGTTGCGATGCCTGACCTTCCCAACACTGGACGGGAAGAGCTTGCGCCTTCCACCATTTGCACGCCCTCTGCAAGTGCTGGAAGGAGCACCCGCAGTCCAGTTCCTGATAGTCAAATTGAAGATGTCAGTGTTGAAGTACACCAGGATGAGGATATGGGTGTTGCTGGCGCTGGGGAGGAAATTGACAAAGAGGATTCTGATGGTGAGGTGGTTTGTTTAAGTCAGGCACCCGGGGAGACGCCTGTTGTCCGTGGGAGGCCATTGACATGCCTGGTCAAAATACAAAAAAAATCAGCTCTTCGGTGTGGAATTATTTCAACACAAATGCGGACAACAGGTGTCAAGCCGTGTGTTGCCTTTGTCAAGCTGTAATAAGTAGGGGTAAGGACGTTAACCACCTCGGAACATCCTCCCTTATATGTCACCTGCAGCGCATTCATCATAAGTCAGTGACAAGTTCAAAAACTTTGGGCGACAGCGGAAGCAGTCCACTGACCAGTAAATCCCTTCCTCTTGTAACCAAGCTCCCGCAAACCACACCACCAACTCCCTCAGTGTCAATTTCCTCCTTAGCCAGGAAAGCCAATAGTCCTGCAGGCCATGTCACTGGCAAGTCTGACGAGTCCTCTCCTGCCTGGGATTCCTCCGATGCATCCTTGAGTGTAACGCCTACTGCTGCTGGCGCTGCTGTTGTTGCTGCTGGGAGTCGATCGTCATCCCAGAGGGGAAGTCGGAAGACCACTTGTAATACTTCCAGTAAGCAATTGACTGTCCAACAGTCCTTTGCGAGGAAGATGAAATGTCACAGCAGTCATCCTGCTGCAAAGCGGATAACTGAGGCCTTGGCAGCCTGGGCGGTAGAAAACGTGGTTCCGGTATCCATCGTTAATTCAGAGCCAACTATAGACTTGAAAGAGGTACTGTGTCCCCGGTACCAAATACCATCTAGGTTCCATTTCTCTAGGCAGGCGATACCGAAAATGTACACAGACCTCAGAAAAAGACTCACCAGAGTCCTAAAAAATGCAGTTGTACCCAATGTCCACTTAACCACGGACATGTGGACAAGTGGAGCAGGGCAGACTCAGGACTATATGACTGTGACAGCCCACTGGGTAGATGTATTGCCTCCCGCTGCAAGAACAGCAGCGGCGGCACCAGTAGCAGCATCTCGCAAACGCCAACTCGTTCCTAGGCAGGCTACGCTTTGTATCACCGCTTTCCAGAATACGCACACAGCTGAAAACCTCTTACGGCAACTGAGGAAGATCATCGCAGAATGGCTTACCCCAATTGGACTCTCCTGGGGATTTGTGACATCGGACAACGCCAGCAATATTGTGCGTGCATTACATCTGGGCAAATTCCAGCACGTCCCATGTTTTGCACATACCTTGAATTTGGTTGTGCAGAATTATTTAAAAAACGATAGGGGGGTGCAAGAGATGCTGTCGGTGGCCCGAAGAATTGCGGGCCACTTTCGGCATTCAGGCACCGCGTACAGAAGACTGGAGCACCACCAAAAATACCTGAACCTGCCCTGCCATCATCTGAAGCAAGAGGTGGTAACGAGGTGGAATTCAACCCTCTATATGCTTCAGAGGATGTAGGAGCAGCAAAAGGCCATTCAAGCCTATACATCTGGCCACGATATAGGCAAAGGAGGTGGAATGCACCTGTCTCAAGCGCAGTGGAGAATGATTTCAACGTTGTGCATGGTTCTGCAACCCTTTGAACTTGCCACACGTGAAGTCAGTTCAGACACTGCCAGCCTGAGTCAGGTCATTCCCCTCATCAGGCTTTTGCAGAAGAAGCTGGAGACATTGAAGGAGGAGCTAAAACAGAGCGATTCCGCTAGGCATGTGGGACTTGTGGATGGAGCCCTTCATTCGCTTAACCAGGATTCACGGGTGGTCAATCTGTTGAAATCAGAGCACTACATTTTGGCCACCGTGCTCGATCCTAGATTTAAAACCTACGTTGTATCTCTCTTTCCGGCAGACACAAGTCTGCAGGGGTTCAAAGCCCTGCTGGTGAGAAAATTGTCAAGTCAAGCGGAACGTGACCCGTCAACAGCTCCTCCTTCACATTCTCCTGCAACTGGGGCTGCGAGGAAAAGGCTAAGAATTCCGAGCCCACCCGCTGGCGGTGATGCACGGCAGTCTGGAGTGAGTGCTGACATCTGGTCCGGACTGAAGGACCTGCCGATTACTGACATGTCGTCTACTGTCACTGCATATGATTCTCTCACCATTGAAAGAATGGTGGAGGATTATATGAGTGACCGCATCCAAGTAGGCACGTCAGACAGTCCGTACGTATACTGGCAGGAAAAAATAAGAATTTACTTACCGATAATTCTATTTCTCGTAGTCCGTAGTGGATGCTGGGGACTCCGTAAGGACCATGGGGAATAGCGGCTCCGCAGGAGACTGGGCACAAAAGTAAAGCTTTAGAACTACCTGGTGTGCACTGGCCCCTCCCCCTATGACCCTCCTCCAAGCCTCAGTTAGGATACTGTGCCCGGACGAGCGTACACAATAAGGAAGGATTTTGAATCCCGGGTAAGACTCATACCAGCCACACCAATCACACCATATAACTTGTGATCTAAACCCAGTTAACAGCATGATAACAGAGGAGCCTCTAGAAAAGATGGCTCACTACAGCAATAACCCGATTTTTTGGTAACAATAACTATGTACCAGTATTGCAGACAATCCGCACTTGGGATGGGCGCCCAGCATCCACTACGGACTACGAGAAATAGAATTATCGGTAAGTAAATTCTTATTTTCTCTAACGTCCTAAGTGGATGCTGGGGACTCCGTAAGGACCATGGGGATTATACCAAAGCTCCCAAACGGGCGGGAGAGTGCGGATGACTCTGCAGCACCAAATGAGAGAACTCCAGGTCCTCCTCAGCTAGGGTATCAAATTTGTAGAATTTTACAAACGTATTTGCTCCTGACCAAGTAGCTGCTCGGCAAAGTTGTAAAGCCGAGACCCCTCGGGCAGCCGCCCAAGATGAGCCCACCTTCCTTGTGGAATGGGCTTTTACAGATTTTGGCTGTGGCAGGCCTGTCACAGAATGTGCAAGCTGAATTGTACTACAAATCCAACGAGCAATAGTCTGCTTAGAAGCAGGAGCACCCAGCTTGTTGGGTGCATACAGAATAAACAACGAGTCAGATTTTCTGACTCCAGCCGTCCTGGAAACCTATATTTCCAGGGCTCTGACAACGTCTAGCAACTTGGAGTCCTCCAAGTCCCTAGTAGCCGCAGGCACCACAATAGGTTGATTCAGGTGAAACGCTGAAAACCACCTTAGGGAGAAACTGAGGACAAGTCCTCAATTCCGCCCTGTCCGAATGGAAAATCAGATGAGGGCTTTTACAGGATAAAGCCGCCAATTCTGACACGCACCTGGCCCAGGCCAGGGCCAACAGCATGACCACTTTCCATGTGAGATATTTTAACTCCACATATTTAAGTGGTTCAAACCAATGTGACTTTTGGAACCCAAAAACTACATTTAGATCCCAAGGTGCCACTGGAGGCACAAAAGGAGGCTGTATATACAGTACCCCTTTCACAAACGTCTGAACTTCAGGAACTGAAGCTAGTTCTTTTTGGAAGAAAATTGACAGGGCCGAAATTTGAACCTTAATGGACCCCCATTTCAGGCCCATAGACACTCCTGTTTGCAGGAAATGCAGGAATCGACCTAGTTGAAAATTCCTCCGTCGGGGCCTTACTGGCCTCGCACCACGCAACATATTTTCGCCAAATGCGGTGATAATGTTTTGCGGTTATATCTTTCCTGGCTTTGATCAGGATAGGGATGACTTCATCCGGAATGCCTTTTTCCTTCAGGATCTGGCGTTCAACCGCCCTGCCGTTAAACGCAGCCGCGGTAAGTCTTGGAACAGACAGGGTCCTTGCTGGAGCAGGTCCCTTCTTAGAGGTAGAGGCCACGGATCCTCCGTGAGCATCTCTTGAAGTTCCGGTTACCAAGTCCTTCTTGGCCAATCCGGAGCCACGAATATAGTGCTTACTCCTCTCCATCTTATAATTCTCAGTACCTTGGTTATGAGAGGCAGAGGAGGGAACACATACACTGACTGGTACACCCACTGTGTTACCAGAGCGTCTACAGCTATTGCCTGAGGGTCCCTTGACCTGGCGCAATACTTGTCGAGTTTTATAAACATGTGGAAGACTTCTGGGTGAAGTCCCCACTCTCCCGGGTGGAGGTCGTGTCTGCTGAGGAAGTCTGCTTCCCAGTTGTCCACTCCCGGAATGAATACTGCTGACAGTGCTATCACATGATTTTCCGCCCAGCGAAGAATCCTTGCAGCTTCTGCCATTGCCCCTCTGCTTCTTGTGTCACCCTGTCTGTTTACGTGGGTGACTGCCGTGATGTTGTCTGAATGGATCAACTCCGGGTGACCTTGAAGCAGAGGTCTTGCTGAGCTTAGAGCATTGTAAATGGCCCTTAGCTTCAGGATATTTATGTGAAGTGATGTCTCCAGGCTTGACCATAAGCTCTGGAAATTCCTTCCCAGTGTGACTGCTCCCCAGCCTCGCAGGCTGGCATCCGTGGTCACCAGGACCCAGTCCTGAATGTGCGGCCCTCTAGAAGATGAGCACTCTGCAACCACCACAGGAGAGACACCCTTGTGCTTGGTGACAGGGTTATCCGCTGATGCATCTGAAGATGCGACCCAGCCATTTGTCCAGCAGGTCCCACTGGAAAGTTCTTGCGTGGAATCTGCCGCATGGGATTGCTTCATAGGAAGCCACCATTTTTCCCAGAACCATCTCATTGATGTACTGAGACTTGGCTCGGTTATAGGAGGTTCCCGACTAGCTCGGATAACTCCCTGACTTTCTCCTCCGGGAGAAACACCTTTTTCTGAACTGTGTCCAGGATCATCCCTAAGAACAGAAGACGAGTCGTCGGAATCAGCTGCGATTTTGGAATATTGAGAATCCAATCGTGCTGCCGCAACACTACCTGAGATAGTGCTACACCGACCTCCAACTGTTCCCTGGATCTTACCCTTATCAGGGAATCGTCCAAGTAAGGGATAACTAAAATTCCCTTCCTTCGAAGGAGTATCATCATTTCGGCTATTACCTTGGTAAAGACCCGGGGTGCCGTGGACCATCCATACGGCAGCGTCTGAAACTGATAGTGACAGTTCTGTACCATAAACCTGAGGTACCCTTGGTGAGAAGGGTAAATTGGGACATGAAGGTAAGCATCCTTGATGTCCCGAGACATCATGTAGTCCTCTTCTTCCAGGTTCGCAATCACTGCTCTGAGTGACTCAATCTTGAATTTGAACCTCTGTATGTAAGTGTTCAAAGATTTTAGATTTAGAATCGGTCTCACCGAGCCGTCCGGCTTCGGTACCACAACAGTGTGGAATAATACCCCGTTCCCTGTTGCAGGAGGGGTACCTTGATTATCACCTGCTGGGAATACAGCTTGTGAATGGCTTCCAAAACTGTCTCCCTGTCAGAAGGAGACATCGGTAAAGCCGACTTTAGGAAACGGCGAGGGGGAGACGTCTCAAATTCCAATTTGTACCCCTGAGATATCACCTGAAGGATCCAGGGGTCTATTTGCGAGTGAGCCCACTGCGCGCTGAAATTCATTGAGACGGGCCCCCACCATGCCTGATTCTGCTTGTAAAGCCCCAGCGTCATACTGAGGGCTTGGCAGAGGCGGGAGAGGGTTTCTGTTCCTGGGAACTGGCTGATTTCTGCAGCCTTTTTCCTCTCCCTCTGTCACGGGGCAGAAATGAGGAACCCTTTGCCCGCTTGCCCACGAAAAGACTGCGCCTGATAATACGGCGTCTTCTCATGTTGAGAGGCGACCTGGGGTACAAACGTGGATTTCCCAGCTGTTGCCGTGGCCACCAGGTCTGAAAGACCGACCCCAAATAACTCCTCCCCTTAATAAGGCAATACTTCCAAATGCCGTTTGGAATCCGCATCACCTGACCACTGTCGTGTCCATAACCCTCTACTGGTAGAAATGGACAACGCACTTAGACTTGATGCCAGTCGGCAAATATTCCGCTGTGCATCACGCATATATAGAAATGCATCTTTTAAATGCTCTATAGGCAATAATATACTGTCCCTATCTAGGGTATCAATATTTTCAGTCAGGGAATCCGACCACGCCAGCCCAGCACTGCACATCCAGGCTGAGGCGATTGCTGGTCGCAGTATAACACCAGTATGTGTGTAAATACCTTTTAGGATGCCCTCCTGCTTTCTATCAGCAGGATCCTTAAGGGCGGCCATCTCAGGAGAGGGTAGAGCCCTTGTTCTTACAAGCGTGTGAGCGCTTTATCCACCCTAGGGGGTGTTTCCCAACGCACCCTAACCTCTGGCGGGAAAGGATATAATGCCAATAACATTTTTGAAATTATCAGTTGTTATCGGGGGAAAACCACGCATCATCACACACCTCATTTAATTTCTCAGATTCAGGAAAACTACAGGTAGTTTTTCCTCACCGAACATAATACCCCTTTTTGGTGGTACTCGTATTATCAGAAATGTGTAAAACATTTTTCATTGCCTCAATCATGTAACGTGTGGCCCTACTGGAAGTCACATTTGTCTCTTCACCGTCGACACTGGAGTCAGTATCCGTGTCGGCGTCTATATCTGCCATCTGAGGTAACGGGCGCTTTAGAGCCCCTGACGGCCTATGAGACGTCTGGACAGGCACAAGCTGAGTAGCCGGCTGTCTCATGTCAACCACTGTCTTTTATACAGAGCTGACACTGTTACGTAATTCCTTCCAACAGTTCATCCACTCAGGTGTCGACCCCCTAGGGGGTGACATCACTATTACAGGCAATCTGCTCCGTCTCCACATCATTTTTCTCCTCATACATGTCGACACAAACGTACCGACATACAGCACACACACAGGGAATGCTCTGATAGAGGACAGGACCCCACTAGCCCTTTGGGGAGACAGAGGGAGAGTTTGCCAGCACACACCAGAGCGCTATATATATACAGGGATAACCTTATATAAGTGTTTTTCCCCTTATAGCTGCTGTATCTTTAATACTGCGCGTAATTAGTGCCCCCCCTCTTTTTTAACCCTTTCTGTAGTGTAGTGACTGCAGGGGAGAGCCAGGGAGCTTCCCTCCAACGGAGCTGTGAGGGAAAATGGCGCCAGTGTGCTGAGGAGATAGGCTCCGCCCCCTTATCGGCGGCCTTATCTCCCGTTTTTTTATGTATTCTGGCAGGGGTTAAATTCATCCATATAGCCCAGGAGCTATATGTGATGCATTTTTTTGCCATCCAAGGTGTTTTTATTGCGTCTCAGGGCGCCCCCCCCCAGCGCCCTGCACCCTCAGTGACCAGAGTGTGAAGTGTGCTGAGAGCAATGGCGCACAGCTGCAGTGCTGTGCGCTACCTTGTTGAAGACAGGACGTCTTCTGCCGCCGATTTTCCGGACCTCTTCTGTCTTCTGGCTCTGTAAGGGGGCCGGCGGCGCGGCTCTGGGACCCATCCATGGCTGGGCCTGTGATTGTCCCTCTGGAGCTAATGTCCAGTAGCCTAAGAAGCCCAATCCACTCTGCACGCAGGTGAGTTCGCTTCTTCTCCCCTTAGTCCCTCGATGCAGTGAGCCTGTTGCCAGCAGGTCTCACTGAAAATAAAAAACCTAAAACTAAACTTTTCACTAAGCAGCTCAGGAGAGCCACCTAGTGTGCACCCTTCTCGTTCGGGCACAAAAATCTAACTGAGGCTTGGAGGAGGGTCATAGGGGGAGGGGCCAGTGCACACCAGGTAGTTCTAAAGCTTTACTTTTGTGCCCAGTCTCCTGCGGAGCCGCTATTCCCCATGGTCCTTACGGAGTCCCCAGCATCCACTTAGGACGTTAGAGAAAGAGGCAATTTGGAGGCCCTTGCAGAAACTGGCTTTATTCTACCTAAGTTGCCCTCCCTCCAGTGTGTACTCCGAAAGAGTGTTTAGTGCAGCCGCTCACCTTGTCAGCACTCGGCGTACGAGGTTACTTCCAGAAAATGTGGAGATGATGTTCATTAAAATGAATTATAATCAATTCCTCCGTGGAGACATTCACCAGCAGCAATTGCCTCCAGAAAGTACACGGGGACCTGCGATGGTGGATTCCAGTGGGGACGAATTAATAATCTGTGAGGAGGGGGATGTACACAGTGAAAGGGGTGATGAATCGGACGATGAGGAGGAGGTGGACATCTTGCCTCTGTAGAGCCAGTTTGTGCAAGGAGAGATTGATTGCTTCTTTTTTGGTGGGGGCCCAAACCAACCAGTCATTTCAGTCACAGTCGTGTGGCAGACCCTGTCACTGAAATGATGGGTTCGTTAAAGTGTGCATGTCATGTTTATACAACATAAGGGTGGGTGGGAGGGCCCAAGGACAATTCCATCTTGCACCTCTTTTTTCTTTCATTTTTCTTTGCATCATGTGCTGTTTGGGGAGTATTTTTTTGAAGGGCCATCCTGCGTGACACTGCAGTGCCACTCCTAGATGGGCCAGGTGTTTGTGTCGGCCACTAGGGTCGCTTAGCTTAGTCACACAGCTACCTAATTGCACCTCTTTTTTTCTTTGCGTCATGTGCTGTTTGGGGAGTATTTTTTTGAAGGGCCATCCTGCCTGACACTGCAGTGCCACTCCTAGATGGGCCAGATGTTTGTGTCGGCCACTAGGGTCGCTTAGCTTAGTCACACAGCTACCTCATTGCGCCTCTTTTTTTCTTTGCATCATGTGCTGTTTGGGGAGTATTTTTTTGAAGGGCCATCCTGCGTGACACTGCAGTGCCACTCCTAGATGGGCCAGATGTTTGTGTCAGCCACTTGGGTCGCTTATCTTAGTCACACAGCTACCTCATTGCGCCTCTTTTTTTCTTTGCATCATGTGCTGTTTGGGGAGTATTTTTTTGAAGGGCCATCCTGCGTGACACTGCAGTGCCACTCCTAGATGGGCCTGGTGTTTGTGTCGGCCACTTGGGTCGCTTAGCTTAGCCATCCAGCGACCTCGGTGCAAATTTTAGGACTAAAAATAATATTGTGAGATGTGAGGTGTTCAGAATAGACTGAAAATGATTGGAAATTATGGTTATTGAGGTTAATAATACTATGGGATCAAAATGACCCCCAAATTCTATGATTTAAGCTGTTTTTTAGGGTTTTTTGAAAAAATCACCCGAATCCAAAACACACCCGAATCCGACAAAAAAATTTCGGTGAGGTTTTGCCAAAACGCGTCCGAACCCAAAACACGGCCGCGGAACCGAACCCAAAACCAAAACCCGAAAAATTTCCGGTGCACATTCCTGCACACTCTCTCGATAAGTGGATAGAAGTCACTGCAAGGTTCACTTCCAATCCCCCATTATACACAATTGCTTTACAGTCCCATTGAACATCTCGTACAGCCTGTTATGCTATTGATTACATGGGTGGCGCGAAGTGGTCAGATCCCATGCTCCAGTTTCCCCTAAAATTGGGACCCTGGTCGCTGACTATATCTTAAGGGACTCTCACCTGGTCAAACATGAAAATGGAATGTTCATCATCTATGAGTACCAGGACTAACACTTTCAGAAAATCAATCTTAGTAATGCTAAATCATTTTCCGGTCTGGCTAGGCTTGGACAACTTTATCTAATGCCACTCACTGGATCAGTTTCCCAATTATTATTGTAAGTGGAATTTAAAAAGGACCCCCAGTCCATCTGCACACATCACAAATGGTCCTGAAAAAAAATAGGATTTTAATACCTACCGGTAAATCCTTTTCTCTTAGTCCGTAGAGGATGCTGGGGTCACACCAAGAACCATGGGGTATAGACGGGATCCGCAGGAGACATGGGCACTTTAAGACTTTGAATGGGTGTGAACTGGCTCCTCCCTCTATGCCCCTCCTCCAGACTCCAGTTATAGAAACTGTGCCAAGGGAGACGGACATTTAGAGGAAAGGATTTATTGTTAAACCACGGTGAGCATCTTACCAGCTCACGCCTCAAGCATGCCGCAGAACCTGGCATTCCACAGAATGCAAGCCAACGGCATGAACAATTGCAGCACCTGGCTGACAAGAAACATAACACAACATGTGTGTAACCACAAATAATCACTGCAGATATAGTACGCACTGGGACGGGCGCCGAGCATCCTCTACGGACTAAGAGAAAAGGATTTACCAGTAGGTATTAAAATCCTATTTTCTCATACGTCCTAGAGGATGCTGGGGTCACATCAAGAACCATGGGGTTATACCAAAGCTCTAGAATGGGCGGGAGAGTGCGGACGACTCTGCAGTACCGAATGACCAAACGTGAGGTCAACCTCGGCCAAGGTATTAAACTGTATTACTTAGCCAAATTGTTTGCTAAAAGGCTGCTCGGCAAAGTTGCAATGCCGAGACTACCCGGTCAACCGCCCCGGACGAGCCCACCTTTCTAGTAGAATGGGCCTTCACCTATTTCGGTAACGGTAATCCTGCTGTGAGATGAGCATGCTGAATCGTACCACAGATCCAGCGCGCAACGGTCTGCTTGGAAGCAGAACACCCAATCTTGTTGGAAGCAAACAGGACAAACAGAGCCTGTGTTCCTAAATGGAGCCGTCTTGGCGACATAAATTTTCAAAACTCTGACCACATGCAGAGACTTCGACTCAGCCGAGGCGTCGGTAGTCACAGGCACCACCATAGGTTGGTATATGTGGAAAGAAGAAAACCACCTTCGGTAGAAATTGTTGACGAGTTTCCAACTCTGTTCTATCTTCATAGAAGATCAAATAAGGTCTCCTGTGAGACCAGGTCGCTAACTCAGACACTCACCTTGCGTATGCCAAGGCCAACCTGACGACCACTTTCCAAGTGAGGAACTTCACTCCTCCTTACTTAAAGGTTCAAACCAATGTGATTGAAGGAACTGCAACACCCCATTAAGATCCCATGGTGCCACTGGGGCACAAATGGAGGTTGGATGTGCAACATGCCCTTTACGACAGTCTGAACTTCTGGAAGGGAGTCCAATTTATTCTAAAAGAAACCCGCTAAGGCCGATTTTAATTGAGCCCAAGTTTAGGCCCGCATCCACACCTGCTTGTAGAAAATGGAGAAAACGTCCTAGCTGAAAACTCTGCCGTAAGAGTCTTCTTGGATTCACACCAAGAAACGTATTTTCTCCAAATACGGTAGTAATGTTTAGTTACCCCTTTTCTAGCCCGAATAAGTGTGGAGAACTAATTCCGTGGGAATACCCTTACGGACTAGGATTTTGCGTTCAACCGCCATGTCGTCAAACGTAGCCGCGGTAAGTCCTAATACACGCACGGCCCCTGCCGCAACAGGTCCTCGCGCAAAGGAAAAAGCCAGGGATCTCCTATGAGTAACTCCTGAGATCTTGATACCAAGCTCTCCTTGGCCAGTCTGAGACCATGAGGCTCGCTCGAATTTCCTTTTTATGATCCCAGAACTTTTGGAACGAGAGAAAACGTAGGGAATACATATACCGACTGAAAACACCCATGGTGTCACCAGTGCATTCACTGTTCCTGTTTGAGGGTCCCTTGACCTGGAACTCTGAAGCTTCTTGTTGAGACGAGATGCCATCATTCCTACTTGGAGGAGGTCTCCCCTCTCCTGGATGGAGATCGTGTCTGCTGAGGAAGTCTGCTTCTCAGTTGTCCACTCTTGGAACGAACCTCACCGACAGAGCATTTGTATGTTTTTCCGCCCAGCGGAAAATCCTTGTGGTTTCTGCCATTGCTGTTCTGCTTTTTGTCTGTAGAAAACCGTTGTAAACGGCCTTTAACTTTAGACCGTATATGTGGTGACAAGTTTCCAAACTTGACCATCTTCCTTGGAAGTTTTCCCCCTGTGTGACTGCCCCCCCCCCACCTCGGAGGCTTGCATCCGTGGTCGCTAGGATCCAGTCTCTAGGAGGCAAGAACTGCGCAGCCACCACAGGAGTGAGATTCTGGTCTTGGAAGACAGGATTATCCTCCGGTGTATGTGTAGATGGGAACCGGACCACTTGTCCAACAGGCCCCACTGGAACACCCTGGCGTGGAACCTGCTAAACTGAGTGGCCTCGTAGGCCGCAACCATCTTTTACAGCAACTGAATGTATTGATGAATTGACACTCTTGCTGGTCTCGGAATTTGTTAGACCAGACTCTGGATCTCCAGAGTCTTTTCCCCTGGAAAAAAAAACTCTCTGTAGTTCTGTATCTAGTATTATTCCCAAAACCGACAACCGCGTTGGGACCAACAGTGATTCCGGCAAGTTCAGGAGCCAACCGTGTTGTTGAAGAACTGTCAGGGAGAGTGCAATGTTTTGCACCAACTGGTTCCTTGACCTCACCGTTATCAGGAGACCGTCCCAGTCCAGGAAAATTGCAACGCTTACTAGCGACGGAGAACCATCATTACCGCCATCACCCTGGTGAAAATCCTTGGAGCCGTGGACAGACCAAACGGCAACGTCTGAAATTGTTAATGCCAACCTTGAATTGCAAACCTCAGGTAAGCCTAATGAGGAGGAAAATGTAATTAGGCCTCCGTTATGTCTACTGAGACCATGAAAAAAAAAACTCATTTTTTCCAGATTGGAAATCACTGCCCTGAGAGATTCCATCTTGGATTTGAATTTCTTTAAGTAGAAATTGAGGGATTTCAGATTTAGGATGGGTCTGACCGAGCCGTCTGCCTTCGGGACCATGAAGAGGCTTGAATAAAAGCCTTCTCCCTGTTGTGACAGGGAAAACCAGGCCAATGACCTGATCCTGATACAACCTTTGTATTGCGTCGCATACTACCTCCCCGTCCGGATGAGAATCGTAATTTGAAAAATTGGTGAGGGGAAACGTCAGGAAACTCCACTATGTACCCTTGGGACACTATTCGTAAAATCTCCCGGGTCCAGGTCCGTTCCAGGACTGACTGAAGAGTTTTAGACATGGCCCCACCAGTGTGGGCTCCCGCAAGAGAGTCCCAGCATCATGCGGTGGATGTGGCAGAAAACAGAGGATGATCTCTTCTCCTGTGATCTTGAAGAGGTTGCGGACCTCTTCCCTTTTCTCCTTCCTCTACCTGCAAAGAAAGAGAAATCTGTATCTATTGGGCTGAAATGACTGCATCGGACAATGATGTGTCATCATCCGTAGAACATAGGGCAAGAAAACGGACTTACCAGCGGCAGCTGTCGAGATCAAATGAACTAGGCCGTCACCAAACCAGGCTTCACCTTCATAGGGAAGAGTCAGCATAAGCATTGCATTGGTGAATCCACAACGCCCTCCTAGCAGAGACCGCCATGGAATTGGCCCATGAACCCAAGAGTCCTATATCCCTTGCAGTCGCACGAAAGTATGCTGCAGTGTCCTTGATATGACCCAACATAAGGAGTATCCCATCTCTCCCCAGGGTATCTACATCGGATGACAAGGTACCCGACCATATTTGAATACTACTACTCCCCCATGCGCATGTAATGGCAGGACTAACTAACGTAGTCGTGGACACATAACTAGAATATAACGTAGCTTCCTGCATGCGATCCGCTGGATTTGTGACAGGGCCCGGTGCAGAACAGGGGGCAACTCCCACTTTATTCTGTCCGCGGCGGGAAAATAAATAAACAATCAGAATCCTCATGAGAATTTGAAACCATCTTGTCAGGGCTGACCCAGACTTTCTCACATAGAGCTCTCAGCACATGAGAAGGAGGAACGATACCTCAGCTTTCATTAATTTATATATATATATATATATATATATATATATACAGGTTGAGTATCCCTTATCCAAAATGCTTGGGACCAGAGAAATTTTGGATATGGGATTTTTCCGTATTTTGGAATAATTGCATACCATAATGAGATATCATGGAGATGGGACCTAAGTCTAAGCACAGAATGCATTTATGTTACATATACACCTTATATACACAGCCTGAAGGTCATTTTAGCCAATATTTTTTATAACTTTGTGCATTAAGCAAAGTGTGCGTACATTCACACAATTCATTTATGTTTCATATACACCTTATACACACAGCCTGAAGGTCATTTAATACAATATTTTTAATAACGTTGTGTATTAAACAAAGTTTGTGTACATTGAGCCATCAAAAAACAAAGGTTTCACTATCTCACACTCACTCAAAAAGGTCCGTATTTCGGAATATTCCGTATTTTGGAATATTTGGATATGGGATACTCAACCTGTATATATATACAGGTTGAGTATCCCATATCCAAATATTCCGAAATACGGAATATTCCGAAATACGGACATTTTTGAGTGAGAGTGAGATAGTGAAAACTTTGTTTTTTGATGGCTCAATGTACACAAACTATGTTTAATACACAAAGTTATTAAAAATATTGTATTAAATGACCTTCAGGCTGTGTGTATAAGGTGTATATGAAACATAAATGAATTGTGTGAATTGTTTGATGCACAAAATTATCAACAATATTGGCTAAAATTACCTCCAGGCTGTGTGTGTAAGGTGTATAGGAAACATAAATGCATTCTGTGCTTAGATTTAGGTCCCATCACCATGATATCTCATTATGTTATGCAATTATTCCAAAATACGGAAAAATCCCATATCCAAAATACCTCCGGTCCCAAGCATTTTGGATAAGGGATACTCAACCTGTATATATATATATATATATATATATATATATACATATCCACACATAGACCCTTCTCTCAGGAACAGCCAGAGTCCTCAGTGACGTCTTTAATGTGCACTACTCATGTACTGAATGCCCTTTTTTTTTTTTTTTTTTAGCGGAACTAATCAGGAAACATTATGGTCGACATAGGAAACAGTATCCGTGTCGATATCAGGGAGTAGTAACTGGGCAAAATAAAACTTTTGCGACCCCGGGTCTGAGGGAAATATAGCTATGAACATGACATCCTCCATAGATATTTCCACGTCAGTGTTTGGGACACAGGGTTATGCAACCTTAATATATATATATATATATATATATATATACCCTTTCTGATATGCAAATTTTTTACCCAGTCAGATATTGGTGGTGCCTACATGGCCACCCACACACGTCTGTGTCCCTAATATCGTTTTCTCTTGGGAAAACCATTCAGCCACCGACGTGTCGACACACATGTACCAAGTGCCATCAGGAGCCGGCGGTGCCGACAGGGTCACTCCCACAGCCGTTTGTGGGAGGAGCACTCAGCCTCAGACATGCCGACACACGTGCACCAAACACCCACCGACACACCGGGCAGATAGGGGACAGACCCACAGTTAAGTCTGTCAGAGAGACACAGAGGAAGATTGCCAGCCCACAACCCAGCGCCTAATCACCGGACCTGCAGCGCTTTTATATTAAATATATATATATATATATATATATATTGCACCAACATTTCTGTGCCCCCCCCCCCCCCCGTTTTTGTGAGGAAGGACCAGCGTGTCATGCATAGAAAATGGCGCTGAGCTGTGTGAACTGAGAGGACTAAGCCCCGCCCCCTCAATGGCGCGCTTCAGTCCCGCTTTTTTTAACTAAATCTTTATACTGGCGGGGGTTAGGACAGTGCCTAGGCACCTATGTCCCCTCTTGCCAGTCTTATTTTTGAGGTTTATATGCTGCCCAGGGCGCCCCCCCCCCCCCGCACCCTGCACCCTGTAGTGCTGTTGTGTGTGGGAGCAAGGGGCGCAGCGTGCGATCGCTGTGCGGTACCTCATACGCCGTCACTGAAGTCTTCTTTTCTTCTTCTACTCATCTGTCTTCTGACTTCTGGCTCTGCAAGGGGGGTGACGGCCAGCTCTGGGAATGAGCCCCTAGGCGTACCTAGTGATCAAACCCTCAGGAGCTAATGGTGTCCTGTAGCCAAAGAAGCAGAGCCTTGAAACTCACAGAAGTAGGTCTGACTTCTCTCCCCTAAGTCCCACGATGCAGGGAGACTGTTGCCAGCAGTTCTCCCTGAAAATAAAAAACCTATCATAAGTCTTTTCAGAGAAACTCAGTAGAGCTCCTCAGAGTGCATCCAGTCTGCCTGGGTACAGATCTAAACTGGAGTCTGGAGGAGGGGCATAGAAGGAGGAGCCAGTTCACACCCATTCAAAGTCTTAAAGTGCCCATGTCTCCTGTGGATCCCGTCTATACCGCATGGTTCTTGATGTGACCCCAGCATCCTCTAGGACGTATGAGAAACAAACATTTTACATAACCCGTGGTCAGTAGCTAGCTTGCAATCTCGCACTAATTTTGTTGATCCGTGAGTTTCCTGCTCCTCCTGTTTGTTACCAGTTGACACAATACCAACAGGGCAAAACCTGCTGTCAGTCAGCCATCCATGGATTGTGGGGGACTGCATGTCAGTGTTTCACTTGAACAGTCTGTCCTCCCATACTGTACTACCTCGTCAAGCTAGCGCATAGTAGGGAAATAGAGGCTCCAAGGTTCTGATGCCCTTCAATCTAATTTTTCCAGCTGCAGCTTGCAAAATGCATCCACATACTCCTTTAGGTGACCCATACTCCTTTTGGGTGTTCCTACACCCAAAACAACCGCCACCAGTAACGGGTCATGCAGTGAGAATAGTGGGGATGGCGGTAGTAAACGAAATGGGGGAGAAGTTGGGGGGGAGGGTAAGAGCAGGCGGTAAGGTTACTAACATGGGTACTAAAAGAGATTTTTCCAAAGCACTAACCAATGATGATTACAGGTCATCATTGCTACATAAGGTGAAAGATGTCCCTAACGCAAGGGAAAATACTTATCTTAGTTGTATGTATGTAAATGCTAGAAGCATTACTGGTAAAAAGGGCAAACTAGAAATACTTGCAGCAAGCAAACAGTATGATATTATAGGCTTTACTGAAACTTGGTGGGACGAATCTCATGATTGGACAGTCAATCTAGAGGGCTATACACTTTTTAGGAGAGACAGACTAAATAAAGAGGGTGGAGGGGTGTGTCTTTACGTAAAGCCGTTTTTAAAACCTGATATACGGGAAGATATTCAGGAGGGGACTGTAGACACTGTCGAGACATTATGGGTAGAAATTGCATGCGGCGAAAAAGGAATAAAAAAGTTAGTATTGGGTGAATGCTATAGGCCGCCTGGTATCAACGCATCTGATGAGGAATTGTTACTAAAGCAAATTGAAAGAGCAGCAGGAGTAGGAGACACAGTAGTGATGGGAGATTTTAACTATCCAGAGATAAACTGGAAAAATGATTCATGTGATACTGCTAGGGGCAATATGTTTTTAAACACACTTAATGATAACTACTTAGTTCAACTAATTGAGGAACCAACTAGGTACAATGCAATCTTAGACCTGGTATTAACAAACAATGGGGATTTGGTATCAGGCATTATAGTAGGGGAACCCATAGGAAACAGCGACCACAATATGGTCACATTCAATATCAGTTTTCATAAACAGCCCTATACTGGCTCAACTAGGACTCTAAACTTTAGCAAAGCGAATTTTGAAAAGATGAGGATATTTTTCAGGGATATTGAATGGGAAGGTTTGTTTTTAGGAAAAAATACTACGGAGAAATGGGAGGTACTAAAATTCCTGCTAGCTAAAAATACACTCAAATTTATTCCTACGAGCAGCAAAAAAAGGAATAAAAATCATAAACCGATGTGGCTTAACAAAAAGATAAAGGAACTTATGGACAAGAAAAGGAGAGCATTTAAAAAATACAAATCTGACAGGGAAGCAGAGTCATTTCAGCACTATAAGGAATGTAACAAAATTTGCAAAAAGGAAATAAGAGCGGCTAAAGTAGAAACTAGTAGCAAAGGAAAGCAAAGCGAATCCCAAAAAAATATTTAAATACATTAATAGCAAGAGATTAAAGAAGGAGAGTATAGGCCCTTTAAAAGACAAGTTGGGAGTCTTAAGCAAAAATGATAATGACATAGCGGACACACTAAATGAGTTTTTTTCAACAGTATTTACTAGAGAGGACCCAACACCTAACACATAATCTCAATAATGAGAATATCCCACTGATAGGTACTTATTTATGCGAGGAAGTAGTCTGTGACCGATTAAAACATTTAAAGATTAATAAGTCACCAGGTCCCGATGGTATTCACCCAAGGGTTTTAATGGAGCTTCACTCTGAACTTGCAAAACCGCTATTTTTGATCTTTAAGGATTCAGTAATATCAGGTATGGTTCCCAAAGACTGGCGTATAGCGGAAGTAGTGCCTATATTCAAAAAGGGAAGTAAAGCTGAACCAGGTAATTATAGACCAGTTAGTCTTACATCTATAGTGGGGAAAGTATTGGAAAGTATTCTAAGAGATAGTATGCAGAAGTTCCTTGAAGTCAATAAGGTCATTAAAAGGAATCAACATGGGTTTATGAAGGACAGATCCTGTCAAACCAATTTACTTGGCTTTTATGAAACAGTAAGCGCAAACCTAGATCAGGGTAAAGAGGTGGATGTAATCTTTTTAGATTTTGCCAAAGCATTCGACACTGTACCACACATGAGATTTATCTACAAGCTACAAGAATCAGGGCTAGGAAGCACAATATGCACTTGGGTCAAAAACTGGTTAGATAATAGGGAGCAGCGCGTTGTGGTTAATGGATCTTTTTCAACTTGGACTGAAGTGCTAAGTGGTGTGCCGCAAGGCTTAGTATTAGGACCGCTATTGTTCAATATTTTCATTAACGACCTAACAGAAGGTCTAGAGAGCATGGTGTAAATTTTTGCAGATGATACCAAATTGTGTAAAGTTATAAATGCGGAGGCGGATGCTGAGTCGCTTCTAGAACGACTTAGTTAAATTAGAAGCTTGGGCAGCGAAATGGAGAATGTGCTTCAATACAGACAAGTGTAAGGTAATGCACTGTGGTAACAAGAACAAAAATAACACCTACCTACTAAATGGGGTAAAATTAGGGGATTCTGTACTGGAAAAGGACTTAGGTGTCCTCATAGATAGCAAACTAAGCAGTAGTACCCAAAGTAGGACTGCAGCAAAGAAGGCTAATAAGATATTAGCATGCATAAAACGGGGAATTGATGCTAGGGACGAGAGTATTATACTCCCATTATATAAATCACTTGTGAGGCCACACCTTGAATACTGTGTACAATTCTGGGCACCTTACTACAAAAAGGATATCCTGGAGCTAGAAAAGGTTCAAAGGCGGGCGACCAAACTAATTAAGGGTATGCTGGAATACGAGGAAAGGTTTGCAAGACTAGGCATGTTTACACTGGAAAAGAGGAGATTAAGAGGGGACATGATCAACATTTACAAATATATAAGGGGACATTATACAGATCTTGCGCAGGACCTGTTTTTGGTTAGATCAACACAGAGAACTCGTGAACACTCACTCAGGTTAGAGGAGAGGAGATTCCGCACAATACGGCGTAAAGGCTTTTTTACGGTAAGGAAGATACGTGTTTGGAATTTCCTGCCTGAGGGAGTTGTAATGGCGGACTCAGTCAACACCTTTAAGAATGGGTTAGATAAATTCCTAATGGATAAGGATATCCAGGGTTACGGGGCATAGTCACGCACTATGGTTGTCATAAAAAAGAGGGGTAAAACGTAACGGCAGTCATCAACTTCAGTCAAAATTTTCTACAAAATAATCGTGCATAGGAGATCACAAATAGGTTGAACTCGATGGACAATTGTCTTTTTTCAACCTTAGATACTATGTTACTATGTTAATACATCCACTGCATCATGCACACTAATATAGAGCAACTTTTATAGGGTTCAGGTTCATCAATGCAATAAGTTGCCATGGAAGAGCTGGGATGGGCCCCTTGGACGTGTCCTGTGATATCGAGCAGTTCTGCTGAAGGTGAACTGCTTTTTAACTAGAGATGTGCACTTGAAATTTTTCGGGTTTTGTGTTTTGGTTTTGGGTTCGGTTCCGCGGCCGTGTTTTGGGTTCGACCGCGTTTTGGCAAAACCTCACCGAATTTTTTTTGTCGGATTCGGGTGTGTTTTGGATTCGGGTGTTTTTTTTCAAAAAACACTAAAAAACAGCTTAAATCATAGAATTTGGGGGTCATTTTGATCCCAAAGTATTATTAACCTCAAAAACCATAATTTCCACTCATTTTCAGTCTATTCTGAATACCTCACACCTCACAATATTATTTTTAGTCCTAAAATTTGCACCGAGGTCGCTGGATGACTAAGCTAAGCGACCCTAGTGGCCGACACAAACACCTGGCCCATCTAGGAGTGGCACTGCAGTGTCACGCAGGATGGCCCTTCCAAAAAACACTCCCCAAACAGCACATGACGCAAAGAAAAAAAGAGGCGCAATGAGGTAGCTGTGTGAGTAAGCTAAGCGACCCTAGTGGCCGACACAAACACCTGGCCCATCTAGGAGTGGCACTGCAGTGTCACGCAGGATGGCCCTTCCAAAAAACACTCCCCAAACAGCACATGACGCAAAGAAAAAAAGAGGCGCAATGAGGTAGCTGTGTGAGTAAGCTAAGCGACCCTAGTGGCCGACACAAACACCTGGCCCATCTAGGAGTGGCACTGCAGTGTCACGCAGGATGGCCCTTCCAAAAAACACTCCCCAAACAGCACATGACGCAAAGAAAAAAAGAGGCGCAATGAGGTAGCTGTGTGAGTAAGATAAGCGACCCTAGTGGCCGACACAAACACCTGGCCCATCTAGGAGTGGCACTGCAGTGTCACGCAGGATGGCCCTTCCAAAAAACACTCCCCAAACAGCACATGACGCAAAGAAAAAAAGAGGCGCAATGAGGTAGCTGTGTGAGTAAGATAAGCGACCCTAGTGGCCGACACAAACACCTGGCCCATCTAGGAGTGGCACTGCAGTGTCACGCAGGATGGCCCTTCCAAAAAACACTCCCCAAACAGCACATGACGCAAAGAAAAAAAGAGGCGCAATGAGGTAGCTGTGTGAGTAAGATAAGCGACCCTAGTGGCCGACACAAACACCTGGCCCATCTAGGAGTGGCACTGCAGTGTCACGCAGGATGGCCCTTCCAAAAAACACTCCCCAAACAGCACATGACGCAAAGAAAAAAAGAGGCGCAATGAGGTAGCTGTGTGAGTAAGATAAGCGACCCTAGTGGCCGACACAAACACCTGGCCCATCTAGGAGTGGCACTGCAGTGTCACGCAGGATGGCCCTTCCAAAAAACACTCCCCAAACAGCACATGACGCAAAGAAAAAAAGAGGCGCAATGAGGTAGCTGTGTGAGTAAGATAAGCGACCCTAGTGGCCGGCCGACACAAACACCTGGCCCATCTAGGAGTGGCACTGCAGTGTCACGCAGGATGGCCCTTCCAAAAAACACTCCCCAAACAGCACATGACGCAAAGAAAAAAAGAGGCGCAATGAGGTAGCTGTGTGAGTAAGCTAAGCGACCCTAGTGGCCGACACAAACACCTGGCCCATCTAGGAGTGGCACTGCAGTGTCACGCAGGATGGCCCTTCCAAAAAACACTCCCCAAACAGCACATGACGCAAAGAAAAAAAGAGGCGCAATGAGGTAGCTGTGTGAGTAAGATAAACGACCCTAGTGGCCGACACAAACACCTGGCCCATCTAGGAGTGGCACTGCAGTGTCACGCAGGATGGCCCTTCCAAAAAACACTCCCCAAACAGCACATGACGCAAAGAAAAATTAAAGAAAAAAGAGGTGCAAGATGGAATTGTCCTTGGGCCCTCCCACCCACCCTTATGTTGTATAAACAGGACATGCACACTTTAACCAACCCATCATTTCAGTGACAGGGTCTGCCACACGACTGTGACTGAAATGACGGGTTGGTTTGGACCCCCACCAAAAAAGAAGCAATTAATCTCTCCTTGCACAAACTGGCTCTACAGAGGCAAGATGTCCACCTCATCATCATCCTCCGATATATCACCGTGTACATCCCCCTCCTCACAGATTATCAATTCGTCCCCACTGGAATCCACCATCTCAGCTCCCTGTGTACTTTGTGGAGGCAATTGCTGCTGGTCAATGTCTCCACGGAGGAATTGATTATAATTAATTTTAATGAACATCATCTTCTCCACATTTTCTGGAAGTAACCTCGTACGCCGATTGCTGACAAGGTGAGCAGCGGCACTAAACACTCTTTCGGAGTACACACTTGTGGGAGGGCAACTTAGGTAGAATAAAGCCAGTTTGTGCAAGGGCCTCCAAATTGCCTCTTTTTCCTGCCAGTATAAGTACGGACTGTCTGACGTGCCTACTTGGATGCGGTCACTCATATAATCCTCCACCATTCTTTCAATGGGGAGAGAATCATATGCAGTGACAGTAGACGACATGTCCGTAATCGTTGTCAGGTCCTTCAGTCCGGACCAGATGTCAGCATCAGCAGTCGCTCCAGACTGCCCTGCATCACCGCCAGCGGGTGGGCTCGGAATTCTGAGCCTTTTCCTCGCACCCCCAGTTGCGGGAGAATGTGAAGGAGGAGATGTTGACAGGTCGCGTTCCGCTTGACTTGACAATTTTCTCACCAGCAGGTCTTTGAACCCCAGCAGACTTGTGTCTGCCGGAAAGAGAGATCCAAGGTAGGTTTTAAATCTAGGATCGAGCACGGTGGCCAAAATGTAGTGATCTGATTTCAACAGATTGACCACCCGTGAATCCTTGTTAAGCGAATTAAGGGCTCCATCCACAAGTCCCACATGCCTAGCGGAATCGCTCCGTGTTAGCTCCTCCTTCAATGTCTCCAGCTTCTTCTGCAAAAGCCTGATGAGGGGAATGACCTGACTCAGGCTGGCAGTGTCTGAACTGACTTCACGTGTGGCAAGTTCAAAGGGCAGCAGAACCTTGCACAACGTTGAAATCATTCTCCACTGCGCTTGAGACAGGTGCATTCCACCTCCTATATCGTGCTGAATTGTATAGGCTTGAATGGCCTTTTGCTGCTCCTCCAACCTCTGAAGCATATATAGGGTTGAATTCCACCTCGTTACCACTTCTTGCTTCAGATGATGGCAGGGCAGGTTCAGGCGTTTTTGGTGGTGCTCCAGTCTTCTGTACGTGGTGCCTGTACGCCGAAAGTGTCCCGCAATTCTTCTGGCCACCGTCAGCATCTCTTGCACGCCCCTGTCGTTTTTTAAAAAATTCTGCACCACCAAATTCAAGGTATGTGCAAAACATGGGACGTGCTGGAATTTGCCCATATTTAATGCACACACAATATTGCTGGCGTTGTCCGATGCCACAAATCCACAGGAGAGTCCAATTGGGGTAAGCCATTCCGCGATGATCTTCCTCAGTTGCCGTAAGAGGTTTTCAGCTGTGTGCGTATTCTGGAAACCGGTGATACAAAGCGTAGCCTGCCTAGGAAAGAGTTGGCGTTTGCGAGATGCTGCTACTGGTGCCGCCGCTGCTGTTCTTGCGGCGGGAGTCCATACATCTACCCAGTAAGCTGTCACAGTCATATAGTCCTGACCCTGCCCTGCTCCACTTGTCCACATGTCCGTGGTTAAGTGGACATTGGGTACAACTGCATTTTTTAGGACACTGGTGAGTCTTTTTCTGACGTCCGTGTACATTCTCGGTATCGCCTGCCTAGAGAAGTGGAACCTAGATGGTATTTGGTAACGGGGGCACACTACCTCAAGAAATTGTCTAGTTCCCTGTGAACTAACGGCGGATACTGGACGCACGTCTAACACCAACATAGTTGTCAAGGCCTCAGTTATCCGCTTTGCAACAGGATGACTGCTGTGATATTTCATCTTCCTCGCAAAGGACTGTTGGACAGTCAATTGCTTGGTGGAAGTAGTAAAAGTGGGCTTACGACTTCCCCTCTGGGATGACCATCGACTCCCAGCAGCAACAACAGCAGCGCCAGCAGCAGTAGGCGTTACACGCAAGGATGCATCGGAGGAATCCCAGGCAGGAGAGGACTCGTCAGAATTGCCAGTGACATGGCCTGCAGGACTATTGGCATTCCTGGGGAAGGAGGAAATTGACACTGAGGGAGTTGGTGGGGTGGTTTGCGTGAGCTTGGTTACAAGAGGAAGGGATTTACTGGTCAGTGGACTGCTTCCGCTGTCGCCCAAAGTTTTTGAACTTGTCACTGACTTATTATGAATGCGCTGCAGGTGACGTATAAGGGAGGATGTTCCGAGGTGGTTAACGTCCTTACCCCTACTTATTACAGCTTGACAAAGGCAACACACGGCTTGACAAATGTTGTCCGCATTTCTGTTGAAATACTTCCACACCGAAGAGCTGATTTTTTTGGTATTTTCACCAGGCATGTCAACGGCCATATTCCTCCCACGGACAACAGGTGTCTCCCCGGGTGCCTGACTTAAACAAACCACCTCACCATCAGAATCCTCCTTGTCAATTTCCTCCCCAGCGCCAGCAACACCCATATCCTCCTCATCCTGGTGTACTTCAACACTGACATCTTCAATCTGACTATCAGGAACTGGACTGCGGGTGCTCCTTCCAGCACTTGCAGGGGGCGTGCAAATGGTGGAAGGCGCATGCTCTTCACGTCCAGTGTTGGGAAGGTCAGGCATCGCAACCGACACAATTGGACTTGTGGATTTGTGATTTCGAAGAACGCACAGTTCTTTGCGGTGCTTTTGCCAGCTTGAGTCTTTTCATTTTTCTAGCGAGAGGCTGAGTGCTTCCATCCTCATGTGAAGCTGAACCACTAGCCATGATCATAGGCCAGGGCCTCAGCCGTTCCTTGCCACTCCGTGTGGTAAATGGCATATTGGCAAGTTTACGCTTCTCCTCCGACAATTTTATTTTAGATTTTTGAGTCCTTTTTTTACTGATATTTGGTGTTTTGGATTTTACATGCTCTGTACTATGACATTGGGCATCGGCCTTGGCAGACGACGTTTCTGGCATTTCATCGTCTCGGCCATGACTAGTGGCAGCAGCTTCAGCACGAGGTGGAAGTCGATCTTGATCTTTCCCTAATTTTGGAACCTCAACATTTTTGTTCTCCATATTTTAATAGGCACAACTAAAAGGCACCTCAGGTAAACAATGGAGATGGATGGATACCAGTATACTTATGGATGGACGAGCGACTATCACACTAGTACTGCAGCCGGACAGGTATATATTATGTAATGACGGACCTGCTGGACACTGTCTGTCAGCACTGCAGACTCCTAAAGTAAGCTACTAGTATCAAGAAGATAGAAAAAAAAAATAAACCACGGGTAGGTGGTATACAATTATGGATGGACGAGCGACTGCCGACACAGAGGTAGCTACAGCCGTGGACTACCGTACTGTGTCTGCTGCTAATATAGACTGGATGATAATGAGATAAAATTAAAATATATATATATATATCACACTAGTACTGCAGCCGGACAGGTATATATTATGTAATGACGGACCTGCTGGACACTGTCTGTCAGCACTGCAGACTCCTAAAGTAAGCTACTAGTATCAAGAAGATAGAAAAAAAAATAAACCACGGGTAGGTGGTATACAATTATGGATGGACGAGCGACTGCCGACACAGAGGTAGCTACAGCCGTGGACTACCGTACTGTGTCTGCTGCTAATATAGACTGGATGATAATGAGATAAAATTAAAAAATATATATATATATATATATATCACACTAGTACTGCAGCCGGGCAGGTATATATTATGTAATGACGGACCTGCTGGACACTGTCTGTCAGACTCAGCACTGCAGACTCCTAAAGTAAGCTACTAGTATCAAGAAGATAGAAAAATAAAAATAAACCACGGGTAGGTGGTATACAATTATGGATGGACGAGCGACTGCCGACACAGAGGTAGCTACAGCCGTGGACTACCGTACTGTGTCTGCTGCTAATATAGACTGGATGATAATGAGATAAAATTAAAATATATATATATATATCACACTAGTACTGCAGCCGGACAGGTATATATTATGTAATGACGGACCTGCTGGACACTGTTTGTCAGCACTGCAGACTCCTAAAGTAAGCTACTAGTATCAAGAAGAATAAAAATAAAAATAAACCACGGGTAGGTGGTATACAATTATGGATGGACGAGCGACTGCCGACACGGAGGTAGCTACAGCCGTGGACTACCGTACTGTGTCTGCTGCTAATATAGACTGGATGATAATGAGATAAAATTAAAATATATATATATATATATATATCACACTAGTACTGCAGCCGGACAGGTATATATTATGTAATGACGGACCTGCTGGACACTGTCAGCACTGCAGACTCCTAAAGTAAGCTACTAGTATCAAGAAGATAGAAAAAAAAAATAAACCACGGGTAGGTGGTATACAATTGTCAAAGTCAGAAAAATATCATGATGCACACTGCCATATTTGCACCTCATATGTGTCCTCACTGCGCATGCGTGCGCTCTCCCGTGCGCGCGCATACCCGCCGTTACGTGCACCCGCAGGCGCACTGTATGCGCATTTACGGTAGAGCTTATGTGCGCCTAACGTGCGACTCAATCGTTACATATTTTCACCATATAATGTATTTTGTAGATTATGGTCCCTTTGATAGAATCTGAAAGTTTAGTTAATGTAGCATGTTCATGGACAGAGAGATCCCTCTTTGTTTGATACGAAGGGTCAGACAAGGGTTATACAGTGGTGTTTAGTATCCATCGGAAGAGTATTTAATTAGCAATATTCCGGTGTTGGTTTGAAGCGGATTAATCGCTCGTGCGAATAGTTATGGACATAAGAAGTTTATGGACTTTTACTATATTTGCACTTTATTATCCATGCGGCGGGAAACCTAGTTTCCCACCCACCTGAGCAGTTGGAAATAGTCACAGCCCACCTGTATGAATCAACCTATGACCTTTTGTTATAATGCGAAGAGGAGTTCCTGTGTCCAATGAACAATAAGAATATAGGACCATTGTACTGTATTATGTGTAGGGTATAAAAGGACAAGCCGATCTGGGCCAGCTCTCTATTCTCTTCAACGGTTCTCATTGCTGATAATCGGGAGCTGGATATCCAGAGGCGCATGCGATTGTTTCCCTTGAGCGTAAGTTTTCTCCGCAATCATATTGTCTTTCTTGTTATTGTGAGCCATATCTCTCTCTCTCTCTCTCTCTTCTCTTTCACTCTCGTTTCTCTTATATAGTTATTGTACTAATATTGTATTTCATGTGTAGTTATCTGGTTAGGTAGTCTATGTTATATTGGTAGTGTATGACTTGTATTGTATTATTCTTTTTGAACGTTCATTCATTTCCTTAAAAGGCGTTAGACCCTTAGACCGGTATTGTGTGTTCATTATATTGCAGTGGGTAATAGGAGCGTCTCTATCGCTCAAACAGCTTTAGTGTAAACCCGCTTACACAGTGTTGCATTCTCATCTTATCACTACACAAGGATTTACAGTATAAGTACATTGTTTATGGTATAGTTATAAAGGTTTAACATTGTGAGCGTCTGCGCCGCTGGTGATCTCCTCGTGGTCCCGAGCGTCCGCTACGCTAATAGCGAACCATTACGTTAGTCGGCAGCCAATAGCGTGCCTGCCTGTGGTCTCTTGGCCGTGAGCGAACGTGACGCTTGAGCGTCTCGACTACGGCTAAGCGATTGCTACGCAACGTGCGTACCCTTACGGTATTCCATACGTCAATAGCGTACAGTGTTCTTAGACCTCTTAAAGGGTTTTAAGTAAGATAAATATTCTGCTTTAACAATTGGCGGCTCGTCCGTCCTTCACATATCTGCACTAGGTAATTTCAGCAGACATTATCCATCAGCAAAGGGCGGGAGGTCATATTCCTCGTAGTGCTGTCTGGATAAGCGTCTGCTTCGCTTAGTAAAGGGTGCTGAAGGAATCCGGAACCGGAGGTAAAAACAACACGCTAGTGTCTTTTAAAACTGTTTATTTCTGTCTTGCGTACGCACGCACGCATATATCTGCATTTCTTTTCATTCGTGTATTTTCATATCACTCTCCTGTTTGCCATTTCACAATTGTTAACGGGTTAAGAAAGATTTGTTGCTATCAGTAGTTAAAAAGTAAAGGTAATACATTTAAGGGGTAATTTGTAAAGCACGCACACAGCTTTGCCTAAGATACAAGGAGAGACTTGTGTGGTGCTCGGTGGATGATCAAGGATCACCTACATTGATAAACGTGTTAATTGTGTTACGGTGGATACCTGCCTTGCGTACATGTGTCTCTAACAAAAGACTGAGACTCGCGCACGCAACCCAAAGGCCGACGCACGCAGCGTATATTACGCAATGGAGCGTCTGGGTACGCCCACGTAACAAATCACACGATAGTGTTATTTTTTTTTTCTTCAGGCGAAAAGGTGGCAACGCGATAAATAGCGCAAGTCAATTTTAGTGTCTGAAATTTAAATTAATAGATCCTTCTCTAAATTTACGACTCATCTGGTCTAAAGGAAAGAAATTTCTGCGCAGAAATAGAAACAAAAGTGTACATGTGGTGAGTGAGTGTTTGCATATATAAGTTTATACAATTTTTTGAGGTTGAACCACAAGAAGTCGAGTTCTCGCCGGGTACATACATGTAAGTGACGTGCATGGTGGCTAGGGAGGCATCCCTTGTTAAACATAAAATCTGAGCATTAGAGTATAGCAGACCAGGAGGTCATACTGTAGCACAGACCAGGAGGTCCAGAACAGACCAGGAGGTCCAAGGTACAGCAGACAAGGAAGTCCGCTATAAATAGAGAAAAGAGCACAACCCAGGGGGTTGGTGCAGAACCCATATAGGCCATTAAAGCTCATGCTGAAGGAATTCGCAGCCGCAATTTTCGATTCCACTGGTCGCTCCGCACATAAGATTAGTTGCTTATGTGCAGACTGATTGTACCGCACGTAATTGTGTGCATTAGTTAGTAATTTGACCCAGTACCATTTGCGTACGAAAAGGGATCATAAATGCTATTTGTACATTCTGACGTGATTTGTGTAATTTTTTATTTTCTAAAGGGAAGTTCGCTGGTCACTCAGGAATTATCCAACAACCAACAGTTACTGGAAAGGGTTAATGCTCTGCGGATCACTCACATGTTCCAGTAAACAAAGGTTCATAGGGGCCCTGGGTCGAGTACGCCAGCACTAGGGCAGTGTGTAGGTCGTATTGGTCGGCGTGGGCGAGTGAGTGGGGTACTCGGTAAACCGCCACCGTCAGCCTATCCTGAACATCTTGGTTTTTGTAAGGGTTTGCTGAAGCTAAAGCAACACCTGCAAGTTATGGGGGCCAGTTGTTCAGGTAGGGGGCGATCAACCTCGGTTCGGGTTGATTCAGTAAACCGACCAATCGGGTCGGCAAGGTATGTAATGTGTGAAAAATACGGTTCACACACAGAGGTTTTATGTGATGAATGGGAAAGAATGACTGTACATGACGGGGAGAAATTCCCAAGAGTAGGCAGCTTTAGCCCAGATGTGTTACTAAATCTAAGGAGAAGGATATGTCTCATTAAATCAACAAAGAGACGGATCAAACATTATGATTATTTGCAGTTATGGCAACAGGAGGGTGAAATACAGAGAGGATTGGCTCAGGCGGCGGGATCTAACCCTATCAGGAAACTGATGGCCACGGCACCGCCGCCACCATATATATCAGGAGAGAAATTGGTTGCGGAGAATGACGCATCAGGGGGTAACAAACAGGCACTTAGCAACTGTCTAAATGTTAAGGATAATGTTAATAAGCTAACTAATGCAAGTATTAACCCGTGCAAGTTGTACCCTGTTTTAAACTTTCCCCAGGAGTGTGATCAAGAGGACGAAGCATCAACAATATCGGCGCTCTCTCTAGCAGCCACCATATCAGAGACAACAGTAGGCACGGCCCAACCCTTAAGATTAGTAACAAAGGCCCCTAGCGGAGGGACAGGTGAGGTCGTATCAACGGGTAAGTACGGCACCTTACACTATGCTGAAACCATTTCACCGCAGGCTGTAGAATCTAATCAGAATGAGGTTATTAAACTTGCTCCCGTTAGGGTAATCGCAGTTCCCAATGGGAAAACGGACACCACAGGAGTCACTCCTATCAGAAACATTGCCATGTACAGCCCGTTTTCCCGAATGGAATTAAGAACCATAGTGTCTGAATTCCCTGATCCTAGGAAAGATCTAGTTGCTAGCCAGAAATACATCAGAGACCTAGGGAACACTGTAGAGCCCAATAACAAAGACTGGCAGATATTGCTGAGGGCATGTTTACCCTCCAATGTCGACTCAGCTCAATTTTTAGCTGACTGTGGATTAGACCATGATGTACCCCTTTCAGATGTGTACAATCAAGACAATGTAAAAAGAATAAATTTACAGTTAAAAGAGTATTTTCCAGCTGTAGTTAAGTGGAACAAAATTTTCTCCATTAAACAAAAGGAGTCAGAAACAGCTGCAGAATATTTTCACAGGGCATTACTAGATATGGCCAAATACACAGGCATAGAGGACATTAAAACCAACATAAATCATAGAGAAGTAGCAGTATCTGTGCTAATGGATGGTTTAAAAGAAGCATTAAAGACAAGGGTACAGACCACGCAACCATGTTGGCGAGGTCTGTCGGTGGCTACTTTGAGAGAGGCAGCTGTTGATCACGATCGGAATATCACCAGACACAGGGAGTCACAAAGTGATAAGTTAATGGCCGTAAGTATACAGGCCCTGACCACAAGGCAGCCTTTGTATAGATCACCAAACCCTGTGGGTAAGTCAAATGTGGTAACCTGTTATTCCTGTCATAGAGAGGGACACTTTGCACGAGACTGTAAATCAAGAAATACACAAAAGTCTTATCAACCCCCTAGACAACGACACGACACACGACATTGGGATCAGGGTCCGCAGAAACGGAGTTATGAGCCACATGCAGGGGAAACAAAAAGATACCCCCCGAACAGAGACTGGCAAGCCTCTGGTAGTTCCCAGTTAACTCCCTCTCAAGTGGTCGCTGCCAGCGGGATTCAGGGAGGTCACCATACCCAACAGGGGTGTGGCCACACCTGTAATCTGCAGCCAGTAAAAATGATTGCAAGTCTTGGAAGTGAACCCGAAATTGCAATTAATGTAGCTGGTAAATCATTAAACTTTCTTGTAGATACGGGGGCGGCCAAATCAGTGATAAATTCGACAGTGGGCATGAGAACCACTGGTAAGACAATTCCAGCCATGGGAGTAACGGGAGTAGTCCAGCACTACCCTGTTAGCAAACCAGCCGAGATTACAGTAGGGCCTTTGCGCACCAAGCATTCCTTTTTGCTGGCGGCATCGGCACCGACTAATCTCCTGGGAAGAGATTTATTGTGTAAAATGGGGTGCGTCATTTATTGTACTCCTGAGGGTGTATTCTTAGACATACCTGAGAGTCACGCTCAGGAAGTACGAGACATGTTAGACTCCCCATCAAAATTAATGTCCCACACTGTTATGTTAAATAGGAATCCATCCCAGGTAGAAGAAATGACATCCCAAATACCAGAGTCACTGTGGACTAAAGATGGACAAGACACTGGATTAATGGCAAACGTAGCTCCAGTAGTTGTGCAAGTAAAAGATGGTAGGATAGCTCCAAAAATCCCACAATACCCTCTGAAGCCAGAGGTGGAGTTAGGAGTTTACCCAGTAATAGAGCGCTTGCTACAACAGGGCATTTTGGTAAGAACATCCAGCACTGCCAATAGTCCCATCTTCCCTGTGAAAAAGAGTGGGGGGAGGGGTTACAGGCTAGTGCAGGATCTAAGGGGGATTAACAAAATAGTTGAGAGTCAGTTCCCCGTAGTGCCAAATCCAGCTGTCATCCTTATGCAGATCCCTCCCACTGCGAAATTTTTCACTGTTATTGACCTCTGCTCCGCTTTCTTTTCGGTACCCCTGCATCCTGACAGCCAATATTTGTTTGCATTTACATACAGAGGAGTCCAATACACATGGACTCGATTACCACAAGGTTTCATAGATAGTCCAAGTATATTTTCCCAGGCTTTGCATGATTGTTTACAGTCTTTCCAACCAGAGAGTGGATCAGTATTGATACAGTATGTGGATGATTTACTACTGTGTTCAGATTCATTGGAAGCGTCCCTGAAGGATACGAAACAGCTCCTGTTTCATCTTTCAGACACAGGACACAAGGTTTCCAAAGACAAGTTGCAATTATGCCAAACTAAAGTAAAATATTTGGGACACTGTCTAACACAAGGACTGAGACACCTGACCGCCGATAGAATTCAAGCAATTAGAGACATGACTCTGCCACAAACCCAGCAACAGATCAGAACGTTTTTAGGAATGTGTGGGTATTGCCGTAACTGGATCCCAGGGTTTTCCATTCTAGCGTTACTTTTGCAGGAGATGGTCTCCTCAAACAAACCTGATCGGATTTCGCATACAGACGAATCCGAGATGGCATTTGAGAGACTTAAACAGTGCCTAACGCAGGCGCCAGCATTAGGTATGCCAGACTATGGGAAACCCTTTGAGCTGTACGGAACAGAAAGTGCTGGTTGCGCGGCAGGCGTCCTAACCCAAAAGCACGGTGATGCCAGCAGGCCGGTAGCATACTACAGCGCTCAGCTAGATACGGTAGCGCGATCCCTCCCCACATGTTTGCGAAGCGTTGCTGCGATAGCATTGCTAGTAACGAAAAGCGAAGATGTAGTGCTAGGTCACAACCTCACAATTCATACCCCACATGCAGTGTCAGCCTTGCTAAATTCTGCCCAAACCAGACACGTCTCATCAGCGCGGTTTACAAGATGGGAATTGGCACTAATGGCCCCCGTAAACATCACCATAAGGAGATGCAGTGCATTAAATCCTGCAACATATCTCCCAGGTGTGCCTGGACAGGCACAAAGGGTGGAGGATGAGAGTGGTGGGGAAGGAGGATTTAATACAAAAGATGACACACATGATTGTATGGAATATTTGACCCAAAATTTCACGGCAAGGCCTGACATCAGTGACAACCCACTAGAAGATGTAGACTTCACTTTCTACACTGACGGTAGTTGTCACAGACAGTCAGACTCGGGAGACTTGTGTACTGGATACGCAGTCGTAGATGACCAAGGCACCATAGAAGCAGGACCGCTAGGCCCACCTCACTCAGCCCAGGTTGCTGAACTGGTCGCCCTAACCAGAGCATGTGAATTGGCTAAGGGCAAGTCAGCCAATATCTACACCGATTCTAGATACGCCTTCGGGGTAGTTCATGATTTCGGAGCCCTATGGCGCCTCAGAAATTTCATGACGGCCGCTGGTACACCGATAGCGCATGCAGCTCACATCAAAAGGCTTCTAACAGCGATACAGGAACCCGACAGAGTGGCTGTTATCAAGTGTAAAGCACACACATATAGCCAGGACCCAGTATCACTTGGTAACAGCCGAGCAGATGAAGCTGATAAGTTAGCAGCCGGTACCCCCAGACAGACAGACACCACACAATTGATGGTATTCAATACCATCAACACACAGAAGTTGTGTGAGATGCAAAATTTGTGTTCCACACAGGAAAAGGCAGTCTGGAAGGCAAAAGGATATGGCCAGGAGTCCTCAGGACAGATGGACAGGGTAAACCAGTGGCCCCCAGAGCATATCTTCCATGTTTAGCTGAGGCAGCACATGGGCTGACTCATCTGGGCAAGGAGGGAATGTGTAAGTTGGTAAGAGCATATTGGTGCGCCCCAGGATTTTCATCTCATGCAGGTAAAAGAGCAATGTCATGCCTTACCTGTTTGAGAAAGAATATCGGAAAGGCAATACCAACAGAACCATCTCATATCCCACCTACAGGCGGCCCTTTCCAGGTAATACAGATTGACTTTATACAATTACCCCCTTGTCGAAATTTGAAATATGTACTTGTTTGTATAGATGAATTCTCAAATTGGGTCGAAGCATTTCCTGCGGCCACAAATACCGCTATGTTTACTGCTAAGAAAATTGTGCAGGAATTTGTATGTAGATATGGTATCCCTAGAATAATCGAAAGTGATAGGGGTACCCATTTTACAGGTGATGTCTTTCAAGGAATGTGTAAGTTGATGGGAATTGATAGCAAGCTGCACACTCCATACCGTCCACAGGCGAGTGCGAAGGTGGAAAGAGTGAACAGCACTATTAAAAATAAACTGAGCAAAGTTATGGCAGAAACAGGATTGACATGGCCAGAAGCTTTACCCATTGTACTATACAGCATCAGAACCACTCCCAGGTCCCCTCTTAATCTGTCTCCCTTTGAAATCTTGTTTGGTCGACAACCGCATGTTATGATTAACCCTCAGGATGATTTGAAGTGTAACAATGAAGTGACTGTAAAATACTTGATTAACATGAGTAAACAGCTAAGGAATCAAAATGATAATTTGAAGTTGGTGATTCCTGATTTACCAGATAGTAATTGTCATGAATTGAACCTGGGGATTATGTAATGATACGGAATTTTCTACGCTCAGGTTGCCTTATCGACAGATGGGAAGGACCATACCAAGTCTTATTGACTAGCACTACAGCATTGAAGGTTGCCGAGAGAGAGACTTGGGTTCATTCGTCCCATTGTAAGAAGGTTGCTGATCCAGAGAGGTCCCGTGATAAAGAACAGACGGTAGAGGAAGTGGTATCACTGGAGTGTCTGTTTCAGGAGGACTGAGGCGGCACCTGAGCTTTGAAAAATCATAAGATCGGAAGCAGTTGTCGATCCCCTGTTCCCTTTTATTGTTTTTCTCCAACTTCCCATCCCACCTCCTTCAAGTATTTCCTTCCCCCTTCTCATTTTTCTCCATTTCCTCCTCTAAGATGGACTTGCCCCAAGAGACTGTGATCCGGATTTTCCTGTTGACCATGGTGTTGACCAGAGCAGTCTGTTCCGGCGAGAGTACCATGGAGGTCGAGAGAGGTTCTGGAATGGGTTCTGATGACAAAGATGGAGGCGTAGTTTTCCAAGAACAACATAATCAACAAGCAAAGGCGAGTATCAGAAAACGATCCGATAACATTGACCATAGAAGGAATTGTGAAGGATTGTTAGCTGAAGAAAACTGTATCTGTAGGCTCTGTGACAATGTAGTTGAGGATGGGTGCATCAAGAAATGCCAATCCAGTTTTAATATCCACATGGACCGGCATCCATTGAGTGACTATCACTCCTTAGTGGGTAATGTGTTAAATCAGACAGATTGTTGGGTATGCTCTCAAGTACCTCAAGGCCATAGTAAATCAGGCTTAGTACCATTTCCTTTAACGATAGGGGAGGTACTTGAGCTAAGTGGTGGGAGGCCGGTGGACAGGAGGTTTAATATCTCCAGTCCTCCTAGTTTGAAGCTCCACCAATATCATGTGGATAAGTCCCTAATATGTTTTAACATTTCCAATCCCCGAAAGCCGGGAAATTGGGAAGTGTCATGGAGTAACCAAACCATGACCTTTTCATACAGAGCCGATAGAATGCCAACAGATACAGAACTTATACGCCACATAGCCGGTAGTGGAAAATATTTCCGATATAGGTATACCCTAGGAAGTAGGATTACGAGAGTTGGAGAGGTATCACCAGGATACTGTGCACATATCGTACAAACTGATACGTGTACTAGACAGATGGGAGAATTAGGGTTAGGAGATTTCACATGGAAGATGTGTAATATGGTTATATCCTACTCCGTCCCATATGTTCTCCCCGATGATGCATATTTCATATGCGGGAGGAAGGCGTATAAGTGGCTTGCCCCAAACTCAGAAGGGTTGTGTTATATTGGAAAAGTACTGCCTGAGGTAATGACTGTATCACATACTAAAATGAAAGATATTCACCGCAGTGCCCAAGCTCCTTATACTCACACTCATTACGAGCACGTAGTTAAACGGCACCTGATAGAAAGAACAGAGCATCCGGCCTCTGACATGATCCATGAATCCACCGGGATTCAGGTTCTACTCGCGTTAGACATCACTCGCACCGCCAGAGGAGTGTTGAATTATAAATACATATCAGCGCTTGCAAATTTATTAGACAATATCACTGAAATGTATGACGACACTTTTAGGTATACCGGAAGGGAGCTTCAAGCTTATAAAACAGAACTGGTTCAGCATAGGATGGTTCTTAATTACCTCACAGCAGTGACAGGTGGATATTGTGTCACACTGGCAGCGCAGTACGGCGTGAAATGCTGCACATATATTACGAATAGCACCGAGGATCCGGTCGAGGTCATAGACCAAAAGATGGATGACATTCTCCAATTAAAGTGTGAATTTCGCAGGAGACACAATCTCACCCTTGCTGCTGTGGGTAATGAGCTGACCGGTTGGGTGTCATGGTTGAACCCGCGAAATTGGTTCTCTGGTTTAGGAGAATGGGCTCAAGGAGTCATAATGGATGTAGGGAAGTTTCTCCTATGTATCTTGGGTGTTGTCATAACGATTGGCTTGATATTTAGATGCGGTCAGGCTTTAATGAAGTGCAAACGTAGTACCAGGGTAATGAGTCTAAGGAGTGAGGAAATTGTAATTCCAATGGATTTGATTTATGACCCAACGATAGAGACAATGTTGTGATGAAAATGTGATTTCTACGGTCCGTTTCTTTCACCTGTTTTTCCGTTTTCTCCAAGGTAAAAAGACCCACTTGGACGAGGAATTTGATGATCCTGTATACAGACAACAGATGGATTAAAGAAGAAGTTTTGACAACCTTATACACAGATATTTGATGAACTATGCCATAGACCCCCAGTTTCCCTAGAAATTTTAAATTCACGCTAGCCCAACACTTTTGTAAGTCTATGGACATTGACAAAGCTTTTTGCCCGCACTTTCTGGCAAAAGCCCAAAGAAGACTGCATTCAACAGACACCAGACAAGACTTCAACCGACAAATGTTCATTAACCTGACATAGAATACCACTGCATTTACCATAATTGTTTCTTATCTTCATCTCTACAACCTTCAGGTAAAGCACACACATAGGCGATAGGGAATACCGGCACAGATATCAGCATTCACATATTCCCCCATTCATGTATCATCAACTAAAATGTGCTCCCCCATTTTGTTGCAAACAAAAGCCGAAGAGAGCTCGGTAAAGTTTGACAGCCCATCCACAGACCCTTAATACGGGATAAGAAGGAATTCAAATGTATACTTCGCAATACCTCGAAGCTTGATTTAAGACACGTACGGCACGATGATACATGACCCCCCAAACATGGATTCATACACACATGCTTCTGCTATCTCACTAGGTCATACCCTTTTCCTACCTTCTCCTCTCCTCCCCTACCCAACCATAGAAATATTTACATATGACATATATTTTTCTCGTTTTGAAATGTTTTATACAGTGGCAGTTATTGGTGACTGCCAAAGGGTGGACTGTCAAAGTCAGAAAAATATCATGATGCACACTGCCATATTTGCACCTCATATGTGTCCTCACTGCACATGCGTGCGCTCTCCCGTGCGTGCGCATACCCGCCGTTACGTGCACCCGCAGGCGCACTGTATGCGCATTTAATGTAGAGTTTATGTGCGCCTAACGTGCGACTCAATCGTTACATATTTTCACCATATAATGTATTTTGTAGATTATGGTCCCTTTGATAGAATCTGAAAGTTTAGTTAATGTTGCATGTTCATGGACAGAGAGATCCCTCTTTGTTTGATACGAAGGGTCAGACAAGGGTTATACAGTGGTGTTTAGTATCCATCGGAAGAGTATTTAATTAGCAATATTCCGGTGTTGGTTTGAAGCGGATTAATCGCTCGTGCGAATAGTTATGGACATAAGAAGTTTATGGACTTTTACTATATTTGCACTTTATTATCCATGCGGCGGGAAACCTAGTTTCCCACCCACCTGAGCAGTTGGAAATAGTCACAGCCCACCTGTATGAATCAACCTATGACCTTTTGTTATAATGCGAAGAGGAGTTCCTGTGTCCAATGAACAATAAGAATATAGGACCATTGTACTGTATTATGTGTAGGGTATAAAAGGACAAGCCGATCTGGGCCAGCTCTCTATTCTCTTCAACGGTTCTCATTGCTGATAATCGGGAGCTGGATATCCAGAGGCGCATGCGATTGTTTCCCTTGAGCGTAAGTTTTCTCCGCAATCATATTGTCTTTCTTGTTATTGTGAGCCATATCTCTCTCTCTCTCTCTTCTCTTTCTCTCTCGTTTCTCTTATATAGTTATTGTACTAATATTGTATTTCATGTGTAGTTATCTGGTTAGGTAGTCTATGTTATATTGGTAGTGTATGACTTGTATTGTATTATTCTTTTTGAACGTTCATTCATTTCCTTAAAAGGCGTTAGACCCTTAGACCGGTATTGTGTGTTCATTATATTGCAGTGGGTAATAGGAGCGTCTCTATCGCTCAAACAGCTTTAGTGTAAACCCGCTTACACAGTGTTGCATTCTCATCTTATCACTACACAAGGATTTACAGTATAAGTACATTGTTTATGGTATAGTTATAAAGGTTTAACATTGTGAGCGTCTGCGCCGCTGGTGATCTCCTCGTGGTCCCGAGCGTCCGCTACGCTAATAGCGAACCATTACGTTAGTCGGCAGCCAATAGCGTGCCTGCCTGTGGTCTCTTGGCCGTGAGCGAACGTGACGCTTGAGCGTCTCGACTACAGCTAAGCGATTGCTACGCAACGTGCGTACCCTTACGGTATTCCATACGTCAATAGCGTACAGTGTTCTTAGACCTCTTAAAGGGTTTTAAGTAAGATAAATATTCTGCTTTAACACAATTATGGATGGACGAGCGACTGCCGACACAGAGGTAGCTACAGCCGTGGACTACCGTACTGTGTCTGCTGCTAATATAGACTGGATGATAATGAGATAAAATTAAAATATATATATATATATATATATCTATCTATCACACTAGTACTGCAGCCGGACAGGTATATATTATGTAATGACGGACCTGCTGGACACTGTCTGTCAGCACTGCAGACTCCTAAAGTAAGATACTAGTATCAAGAAGATAGAAAAAAAAAAATAAACCACGGGTAGGTGGTATACAATTATGGATGGACGAGCGACTGCCGACACAGAGGTAGCTACAGCCGTGGACTACCGTACTGTGTCTGCTGCTAATATAGACTGGATGATAATGAGATAAAATTAAAATATATATATATATATATCACACTAGTACTGCAGCCGGACAGGTATATATTATGTAATGACGGACCTGCTGGACACTGTCTGCAGAATGCGTTTATAAAAACACCACACGACGAGTGTTTAACTTTTTCAGGCAGACAATCACAATATACTGGTGGTCAGCAGACAATCACAATACTGGTGGTCAGTGGTCACTGGTCAGTCACACTGGCAGTGGCACTCTGGCAGCAAAAGTGTGCACTGTACTTAAAAATATGTACTCCTGCTATAACTGCTCCCCAGTCTCCCCCACAATTAAGCTGTGTGAGCAGTGAGCACTCAGCAGTCAGATAATGATATACAGTATATGATGCAGCACACTGGGCTGAGCACAGATATGGTATGTGTGACTGTGTCACACTGTGTATCGTTTTTTTTCAGGCAGAGAACGGATTCATTAAACTGGTGGCACTGGTCACTGCCACTGGTCACACTATCAGCAGCAAGTAGTACTCCTCCTATATTATGCTCCCCAAAATTTGTGTCTCTCTCTCTCTAGTACTATTAGTCACTCTAAACGGAGAGGACGCCAGCCACGTCCTCTCCCTATCAATCTCAATGCACGTGTGAAAAATGGCGGCGACGCGCGGCTCCTTATATAGAATCCGAGTCTCGTGATAGAATCCGAGCCTCGCGAGAATCCGACAGCGGGATGATGACGTTCGGGCGCGCTCGGGTTAACCGAGCAAGGCGGGAGGATCCGAGCCTGCTCGGCCCCGTGTAAAAAAAGCTGAAGTTCGGCGGGTTCGGATTCAGAGAAACCGAACCCGCTCATCTCTATTTTTAACATCAGAACACTGTAGCAATGTGACAGAACATTAGGTTGGGGTTTTGCGGTCTGTCCTCCATCACAACACAGTTCCGCCCTCTTTGGTTGTGGTTGTAACATTGTATATTATTTTTATAGCGCAGTATAATTCACAAAGACCAGCCTCTTAGAACAGATGATGCTTCGGTGCAGGACTTCTTTCTGGTATTTGCAGTGTCAACAGATAACAGCGTTTAGTCTTTCGTGGAGGGGGAGGATTTTTGCTGTGGTTCAGGGCAGGTTATTTCTGGCCATGAATAGATTGTAAACCAATTAAGTTTGACAGTATTACATTGCATCATTCCCTGTCCATTCCCTTGTCACCTGATTGGCACTAGGTTTCTGTTGTTTGCCTTAAGCAGGCCTCAGGTATTATATGTCCCATCAAGGGCGGATTGGGATGGAAAACCAGCTCGGAAAATTTAGGGAGGCAGCCCTAATGGGGGCGAGGTCTGTTGAGAGGGTGGAATCTGTCGAGAGAGGTAGGATCCCTTCTCATAAGGTCGCCTCACACTGCTCCGCTCATGCCCTTGACTTCTCACGGTACGCCAATCCATTTTTCCCACTTCATCAACCCCCCCCTCCTACACACACAGAAGTCAAATGATGCAGTACTGATCCTGATTAAGCCTGTGGAGACAGGCAAAACTTTAGTGCGAGATATCGATTGGCACCTTACTCGTGAAAGCCATACATGCTAGGAGTGTACCTTAATCTGCTCTCCTCCTACTACATGCCACATAGGAGGTTAGCACACAGCACTGCACCATTTTATCTTCCAAAACTGATGGGTGAGTAACTGAGCTAGTAGGTGGTACCCTATACCCAACTACCGTGGATATTTTCTGTACTTTATGTTACCATACTGGTGGTCAGTGCATAGCACAAACTATCAGTGCCGTAACTAGGCATTATAGCGTGTGTGCAAGAAACGGCATTGGCGTCCCCACTCCCCTATGCAAGACAGGGGCAGTGCGCACCGCAGGCGCGCAAAAATATATATAGGGGCGTGGCTTCATGGGGAAGGGGCGTGGCCACAAAATAATACCAATTCATACTACGCTGCACAGTAGTCTCCATTATTCAAATTACGCTGCACAGTAGCGCCACTACACCAGGTAGAGCCCCTTTTACGCATTACGGCAGCCAGTCCCCCTTTTTACACATTACGGCAGCCAGCGTCCCCCTTTTTACACATTACGGCAGAGTGTCCCCCTTTTTACACATTACGGCAGACAGCATGCCTTTTTACACATTACGGCAGACAGTCCCCCTTTTTACACATTACAGCGCCCCCTTTTTACACTTTAAGGCAGCCAGCGCCCTCCTTTTTACACATTGTGGCAGACAGAATAGAGAGAGAGAGAGAGAGAGATACTTATCATCTCTCCCCGCTGGCAGTCAGGCTCCTCCTGCTGGCAGACCCCAGTCAGCCGCACGTGAGGAGGAGGAGGGAGGGGGACTGGTGCCGCAGCAGCGCTTTGTAATTGGTAGTGGCGTCGCTGCAGCAGTCCCCTCTCCTTCCGCATTAGCTGTCCGCCGCTGGGATGAGGGAAGCGCATCCCAGCATTCACAGCAGCGCCAGGCAGCCAATGCAGAAGGAAAGGGGACTGCTGCAGCGGCGCTACTACCAATTACATAGCGCTGCTGTGGCTCCAGTCCCCCTCCCTCCTCCCCTGCCTCCGACGCTGCTGCTCTCCTCCAGCGCGGCGCACGGCACAGAACAGGCGGCTTGCAATGAGTCAATTTGACTCATTACAAGCCGCTGGCCGTGCACCCTCGGGGCAACTGTGCTGTGTGCCAGGCACACCTGGCACACAGGTAGTTACGGCTTTGCAAACTATTATACCTAAGGGAACCTCTATTGCAGCAGGGACAGAGAGGGACACTTGCAAATATGTAGTTGACACCCCATCTGCCTCAAATACCCCCTCTTTTGCAAAGTGTTAATATAGGGGAAAAAAATACATGGCGCAGTGAGGTAGCTTGTGTGTCTGGTGGGCCCCCCAAGTGGCTGGGCCCCATAACAAGCACACCCTTTGCACCCGATCCAAGTGAAGCAGCTGCAGCCAGCGGCTGTAAAGTAAAATTATAGCAATATTAAGTCACACACACACTCACATGCGTCTCTCACACACACACACAAACGCTTACATGCAAGTCACTTAACACACGCACACACAAGCTCACATGCTGGTTACTCTCACACATTTCCCTCCACTCCCACTTACCATACAAACACTAAGCAGAGTTACCAGGCGACCCTGGATCTGCAGCAACTACCAGCTTCTCCTCTCACTGCTCATTCTGAGCCCCGCCCCCTGTGAGTCCCGTGTAGCCACGCCCCCTGCCGAGACCCTGACTCCCTGTACACCACCGGAGCAACGCTACAGACTCTGCCGCTCCCAGCTAGCGGCATCTAGAAGTGTGCGGCTGCTGGCCGGCCAAGGGAGCTAATAACGGGCCGGCCTAGGTAAAGGTTTACAGAGGAGCTGCTGCAGCTGCACATGCCATTTTTCTTTGGGTTTGTTGAGCTTCTGCGCACGCGCAGGAGATTTTGGTTAGCGCTGCCCCACTGCCCGGATAGCGGCAGCCGGCCCTACATGGGGGGCGTGACTGCAGCCACTAAAGGGACGACCAGACCAGCTAACCAGAATCTGGTCCGGCGTCCAATCCGCCCCTGTGTCCCATGCATTCAAATATATACAATACTGTGCTGTCTCTTCCACAACTATCTCTTTCAACACCTTGTAAACTCCAAGGAGCAGTGCCCTCTGTCCTTGTGTCTGCACTACCCTAGTTAATAGTAATAAATAATAATAAGAATAACAACAACAACAACAACAACGGAAAAATAGGATTTTAATTACCTACCGGTAAATCCTTTTCTTGAAGTCCGTAGAGGATACTGGGGTCCATATTAGTACCATGGGTATAGACGGATCCACTAGGAGCCATGGGCACTTTAAAAATTTGATAGTGTGGGCTGGCTCCTCCCTCTATACCCCTCCTACCAGACTCAGTCTAGGAAACTGTGCCCGAGGAGACGGACATACTTTCAGAGAAAGATATAAAAGGATAGTGGTGAGATTCCGAATCAGCACACACAAACTAGAGGAAAGCCAAGCTAACCAAACTTTAAATCTGGAACAGCAACTGCTGAACCAACAATACTTAACCAAGCAACAGTGCAGAAAGAAACGAAGCATTGGGCGGGCGCCCAGTATCCTCTACGGACTACGAGAAAAGGATTTACCGGTAGGTAATTAAAATCCTATTTTCTTTTACGTCCTAGAGGATACTGGGGTCCATATTAGTACCATGGGGATGTACCAAAGCTCCCAAACTAGATGAGGAGAGTGCGGAGGTTCCTGCAGAACTGATTGACCAAACTGAAGGTTCTCAGAGGCCAAAGTATCGAACTTGTAGAACTTAGCAAATGTGTTCAAACCTGACAAAGTAGCTGCTCGGCAGAGCTGTTAACCCGAGACAGCCGGGCAGCCGCCCAGGAAGAAACCACCGACCTAGTAGAGTGGGCCTGTAAAGATTCTGAACATGGCAAACCTGCCATGGAATAAGCATGCTGGATAGTAAGCCTGATCCAGCGTGCAATTGTCTGCTTTGAAGCAGGACACCCAATTTTATTGGGATCATAGAGAACAACCAGCGAGTCAGATTTTCTGTGACGAGCTGTCCGCTTCACATAGATCTTCAAAACCTTCACAACATCCAAGGACTCTGAAGTAGCAGAGGTGTCGGTAACCACTGGAACTACAATAGGTTGCTTGATATTAAATGCAGACACCACCTTTGGAAGAAATTGCTGACGAGTTCTGAGTTCAGCCCTATCTTCATGAAAAATCAAATAGGGGCTCTTGTGAGACAATGCCTCACAGAAGCCAATGCCAACAGCGTGACGGCCTTCCACGTAAGAAACTTGATGTCTACGTCCTGTAAAGGCTCAAACCTGTCACACCGCCGCCCCCTGTCCGCCTTACTTACCTCTCCGGGCGTGCTGGTCCTCTCTGCGGCCGTCCTCGCTGGCGGCTCCCGGCGCTCGGTCCGGCGTCTGGGCGGGTGACGTCATCAGGCACTTCCCACCAACCAGACGGTGTTGGGAAGTATAAATTCAGGCGCTAGGCCCTACATCAGTGCCTGAGTATCATCAGTTCCCCAGAGTGGTGATCGCCAGTCCTCCGTGCCTCCAAGCACCTCCGTGCCTCCAGCACCTCCGTGCCTCCAACACCTCCGTGCCTCCAACACCTCCGTGCCTCCAAGCACCTCCGTGCCTCCAAGCACATCCGTGCCTCCAAGCACATCCGTGCCTCCAAGCACCTCCGTGCCTCCAAGCACCCCCGTGCCTCGAGCACCTCCGTGCCTCCAAGCACCTCCGTACCTCCAGCACCTCAGTGCCGCCAAGCACTTCTGTATCTCCTAGTACAGTCAGTGCCTTCCGCGTCCTGTACCTCTAATTTACCGTGCGTCCAGCAAACACAGGCTTCCGCACCGTGCATTCCAGTCACGGTTACTACTCTCAATCTTCCTGTTCTCCAGCCACGTTCATTATCATCTGTCTGCAGAGGATTCATCAGCCCTTTCAAGTTCTTGTTTTTCAGGAGATCTTCAATATCCAACACGTGCCTCCTGCCTGCTGTCCGAATCCTGTATGAGGAAAACCTAAATTCGACCATCTCTGTTGCGGCCCAGTTGCGGTTCCTCTTCCCGATCTTCGGAAGATACCCCGAGTCCACAACAATCCCAAACCAGGTCAGTGATAGTATACTCAGGCTTCATGGACCCGGGGGATCGGAACACGGAATCAAGTGCTATCCAGAATCTGGCTTCCCGAGTACAAAGTCAGGAAGCGGCACAAGGTCAGGTGATGCAGTACCTCCAGTAGTTGTCCGGGCGTCTGGATCAGATTCAAGCGTCCCTAGCCTCGGTAATTCCAGCACCAGTTCCCGTAGCCGCACCAGTTGCCGCTTCCAACAATGTTCAGCCACTGGCAGGTGCAACTCCGCGCCTTCAACTGCCTACTCCGTCTTGTTATAATGGGAATCCTAAAAATTGTCGTGGTTTTTTAAACCAATGCGAGGTACATTTCGAGCTACTTGCACATAACTTTCCTACAGACCGGTCCAAGGTGGCATATATTATTTCTCTGCTGGAAGGATCTGCCTTGGATTGGGTGTCTCCATTATGGGAACGTTCGGATTCACTGGTTTCCAATTACCCCGAATTCATCACGTCTTTTCGAAGAATTTTTGACGAGCCCGGCAGGATGACCTCGGCCTCTTCTGACTTGCTCCGCATCCGTCAAGGCTCCCGATCCGTGGGTCAGTATGTGGTTCATTTTCAAACCATTGCCTCTGAACTTCGCTGGAATAATGAGGCTCTGAGAGCTGCTTTCTGGAACGGTCTCTCTGATCGCCTGAAGGATGAGTTGGTCACTCGGGAGCTTCCGGATTCATTAGAGGAATTGATCTCTCTCTGCGTCAAGGTAGATCTCCGGATGCAGGAACGTGGAGGTGAACGTAGTCGATCGGATCGTTCTAGGTTCTGGCTTCCCCCTGCAAGGCAAGCGGTGGTCCCAAGTCCGGACGAACCCATGCAGATTAACCGATCCCGATTGTCTCCGGAAGAGCGACAGCGTCGTCATGAGGGTAAACTCTGTACTGCGGAGCTGTAGGTCACTTCATCAAGTCCTGCAAATCCCGTCCGGGAAACGGGCAGGCCTAGCTTTTTCCGGAGGAGTCAAGTTGGGGGTTACGACCAAATCTTCTCCGACTTCGGACTGTTTGCTCCCTGTATCGTTAACCACCAAGTCTACTTCCAAGTCTTTTGAAGCCCTGTTGGACTCCGGGGCTGCGGGGAATTTCGTTTCTTCTCTCTGTGTCCAAAGCCTGAATTTGGAAGTATGGCCCATCAAGCGGCCTACTTCTTTGACAGCTATCAATGGTACTAGGATATCCAAGGGTATCATAACAGGGCGCACGGTCCCAGTTAAACTACAGGTCGGAGCTTTACATTAAGAATATTTGGAGTTCCTGGTGATTCCGGAAATGCATCACGAGCTGGTTCTCGGAATGCCTTGGCTCAAAATTCACAATCCCCATATCGATTGGAAGACCGCACAGATTCGGTCTTGGAGTTCTTTTTGTCACGCTAACTGTCTCACCCCTGTCTGTCCGCTTCGTGTTTCTACTAAGGCGGAGGAAGAACTTATCCCGGAGGCGTATCAAGAGTTCAAGGATGTGTTCTCGGAACAGGCGGCTGACCAGTTACCACTAGTGATGAGCGGATTCGGTTTTACTCGGTTCTCAAAACCGAATCTTATTGGCTATCCAAAACACGTGACATCAGTGAGCCAATAAGATTCGGTTTTGAGAACCGAGTAAAACCGAATCCGCTCATCACTAGTTACCACCCCATAGGCCTTGGGACTGCTCCATTGACCTCATCCCAGGGAAAATGCCGCCCCGGGGTCGCATTTATCCTCTGTCCCTTCCAGAGACACAAGCTATGTCAGACTATATCAAGTCCAATCTTCACAAGGGATTCATTCGCCCCTCTATCTCCCCGGCTGGAGCGGGCTTCTTCTTCGTGAAAAAGAAGGATGGGGGGGTTAAGACCATGTATCGACTACCGCGGCCTAAACGATATTACCATCAAAAATAAATACCCCTTGCCCCTAATCACAGAGCTATTTGATAAGAGTTCGTGGTGCCCACGTTTTTTCCAAGCTCGATTTGAGGGGGGCCTATAACCTTATACGCATCAGAGAGGGAGATGAATGGAAGACCGCCTTCAATCCCCGGGATGGGCATTATGAGTATCTGGTGATGCCGTTCGGTCTTAGCAATGCTCCTCCTGTCTTCCAGGGATTCGTCAATCAAATCTTCCGAGACATGTTATACCTAAGTGTCGTGGTATATTTGGATGACATACTGATTTTTCCAAAGATCTTGCGGAACACAGGACACAGGTCAAAGAGGTACTCCGCCGTTTACGTGAGAATCATCTCTATGCCAAGATCTCCAAGTGTACCTTCGAAGTAACATCAATACCGTTCCTCGGTTATATCATCTCGGGGACGGAGCTTCGTATGGACCCGGAGAAACTTTCCGCCATTCGGGACTGGGCACAGCCACTCTCCTTGAAAGCAATACAAAGATTCCTGGGTTTTGCGAACTATTATAGAAAATTCATTAGAAGTTTCTCCACCATTGTTGCGCCCATTACCGCCTTGACGAGAAAGGGTTCCAACCCGGGTTTGTGGCCTCCCGAAACCATAGAGGCTTTTTCCCACTTGAAATCAGCTTTTATGTCCGCTCCAGTACTCCAACAACCAAATTTCGAGGAACCTTTCTTCCTAGAAGTTGACGCATCCTCGGTCGGAGTTGGGGCCGTTCTCTCTCAGTACTCCTCAGATAAGAGATTACATCCGTGTGGCTTCCACTCTCGTAAATTCTCTCCGGCCGAACGAAATTACACTATTGGAGACCAGGAACTCTTGGCAATTAAATCTGCCTTGGAAGAGTGGAGATACCTCTTAGAAGGGGCCAAACATGTGATTACCATTTACACTGATCACAAAAATTTGTTGTATATCAAAACCGCACAGTGCTTGAATCCTCACCAAGCTAGATGGGCACTCTTCTTCACTCGATTTTCTTTTGTTATCAAGTACCGAGCCGGGACTTTCAATACTAAAGCGGATGCACTGTCCCGTTCACAAACTCCCACAGATGAAGAGGATTCTTTTGAGCGGAGTTTAATTCTGAATCCAATTTCTGTCTCTGCTGCCTCATCTACTCCAGGTCCTCCCCCTGGAAGAATGTCCGTACCAGCTAAATTCCGGCCGAGAATACTACAGTGGGCCCATATCTCCAAGTTTTCCGGTCATCCCGGCGCCCAGAAGATGTACAAGTTTCTGCAAAGATCTTACTGGTGGGACTCCACGAGGAAGGATGTACAGGATTACGTTAATTCTTGTCCACAGTGTACACAGCATAAATCTCCTCGCCTGCCTCCTGCTGGGTTGCTTCGTCCTCTGTCCATTCCTATGAAACCCTGGACTCACATTTCCATGGACTTCGTCACCGACTTGCCCTGTTCCAAAGGTTACAACACTGGGTGATTGTCGACCGTTTTTCGAAGATGGCGCACTTCGTTCCATTGACTGGTCTGCCGACAGCTCCTAAATTAGCTCTAATATTCGTCCGAGAACATTTTCAGTTGCATGGGTTGCCTCAAGAAATAGTCTCTGATCGAGGGGTACAGTTCACCGCAAGGTTTTGGAAAGCTCTCTGCTCGGCCTTACAAATTAAACTTAAGTTTTCGTCCGCTTATCACCCCCAAACTAATGGGCAAACGGAACGAGTCAATCAAGATTTGGAGACTTTCCTCCGCCTGTATCTCTCCCCTTCACAGGACAACTGGGTAGAGTTATTGCCTTGGGCAGAGTTTGCACATAACCATTCATTTCATTCCTCCACTGGCAAATCTCCGTTCTTCATCAACTATGGTTTCCACCCACGAGTTCCGGAATTACCAATTCTTCCAACAGAAGAGGTTCCAGCTGTGACTTCCACTCTACTACACTTCAGACAAATTTGGAGTGAGGTTCATGCTAGTCTTAAAAAGGTTTCTGTCCGATACAAGTTCTTCGCGGACAAGAAACGGCGAGGCGCTCCTCAATACAAGGTTGGTGACAGGGTATGGCTCTCCACACGTAACCTCCGGCTAAAGGTACCCACCATGAAGTTCGCCCCAAGATTCATCGGTCCATACCCTGTGCTACAAATCCTGAATCCTGTGGTCTGCAAGTTGGGATTACCTTCTCATCTACGCATACCGAATGCCTTTCATGTTTCTCTCCTTCGTCTTCTCATCCTTAATCGTTTTCATTCTAAGCCCTCAAGCCCCACTTCGGTAGAAACTGAAACTGGGACAGACTTTGAGATCAAAACTATTCTGGACTCTCGTCATCTTCATAAGAACCTGCAATATCTGGTAGAATGGAAAGGTTATGGTCCTGAGGAGAGAAGTTGGATAGGAGCTTCTGAGGTCTCAGCTCCTCGACTAATCCGGATCTTCCATGCCAAGCACCCTACGAAACCTGGGAAGTGTCCAGGGGCCACCCCTAGAGGAGGGGGTACTGTCACGCCGCCGCCCTGTCTGCCTTACTTACCTCTCCGGGCGCGCTGGTCCTCTCTGCGGCCGTCCTCGCTGGCGGCTCCCGGCGCTCGGTCCGGCGTCTGGGCGGGTAACGTCATCAGGCACTTCCCACCAACCAGACGGTGGTGGGAAGTATAAATTCAGGCGCCAGGCCCTGCATCAGTGCCTGAGTATCATCAGTTCCCCAGAGTGGTGATCACCAGTCCTCCGTGCCTCCAGCACCTCCGTGCCTCCAAGCACCTCCGTGCCTCCAAGCACCTCCGTGCCTCCAAGCACCCCGTGCCTCAAGCACCTCCGTGCCTCCAGCATCTCCGTGCCTCCAAGCACCTCCGTGCCTCCAAGCACCTCCGTGCCTCCAAGCACCTCCGTGCCTCCAAGCACCTCCGTGCCTCCAGCACCTCAGTGCCGCCAAGCACTTCTGTATCTCCTAGCACAGTCAGTGCCTTCCGCGTCCTGTACCTCTAATTTACCGTGCGTCCAGCAAACACAGGCTTCCGCACTGTGCATTCCAGTCACGGTTACTACTCTCAATCTTCCTGTTCTCCAGCCACGTTCATTATCATCTGTCTGCAGAGGATTCATCAGCCCTTTCAAGTTCTTGTTTTTCAGGAGATCTTCAATATTCAACACGTGCCTCCTGCCTGCTGTCCGAATCCTGTATGAGGAAAACCTACATTCGGCCATCTCTGTTACGGCCCAGTTGCGGTTCCTCTTCCCGATCTTCGGAAGATACCCCGAGTCCACAACAATCCCAAACCAGGTCAGTGATAAAACCATTCCGATTGCAGGAACTGCAACACCACGATGAAATCACAAGGTGCCGTAGGAGGCACAAAGGACGGTTGGATGTGCAGAACCCCCTTCAAAAATGTCTAAACCTCAGGGAGAGAAGCCAATTGTTTCTAGAAGAAAATGGATAAGGCAGAAATCTGGAGTTTTATGGAGTCCAAACGTAGGCCCACATCCACACCTGACTGCAGAAAAAGGAGAAAACGTCCCAGTTGAAATTCCACCGCAGGAAATTTCCTGTTCTCACACTAAGAGACATATTTTTTCCAAATACGGTGGTAATGTTTAGATGTTACCTTGTTTCTGGCTTGGATCAGGGTTGGAATAACCCTATCCAGGATCCCTCTCCAGACTAGAATTTGGCGCTCAACCTCCATGCTGTCAAACGTAGCCGTGGTATGTCTTGGTAGACGAATGGCCTCTGTTGGAGAAGGTCCTCGTGAAGAGGTAGAGGCCACGGGTCCTCTAGGAGCATCTCCAGTAGATCGGCATACCAGGCTCTTCTTGGCCAGTCCGGAGCAATGAGAATTGCTTGAACCTTTTCCCTTTTTATCTTTTGAGAATCTTTGGGATCAATGGGAGTGGTGGAAACACGTACACCATCTGGTAGACCCATGGAGTCACCAGAGCGTCCACCGCCACTGCTTGTGGGTCCCTCGTCCTGGAACAATTCCCGCTTGAGCTTCTTATTGAGACGAGAGGCCATCATGTCGATTTGTGGAATTCCCCACTGACGTGTCACGCACTCGACCACCTCCGGGTGAAGGCTCCACTCTCCTGGGTGGAGGTCGGTCTGCTGAGGAAGTCTGCTTCCCAGTTGTCTACTCCCGGAATGAAGATCGCGGACAATGCCACAGCGTGTCTTTCTGCCTAGAGGAGAATCCTTGTTACCTCTGCCATTGCTGCTCTGCTCTTCGTTCCGCCTTGTCGGTTTATGTAAGTTACTGCTGTCACATTGTCTGACTGAACTTGAATGGCTTGATCTTGAAGAAGATGCGATGCCTGTAGAAGGGCGTTATATAAGGCCCTTAGTTCCAGAATGTTGATCAGAAGAATGGCTTCCTGACTTGACCATTTTCCTTGGAACTGTTCCCCTTGGGTGACTGCACTCCAACCTCTGAGGCTTGTGTCCGTGGTTAGCAGAATCCAATTTTGAATCCCGAACCTTCGATCCCCGGTCAGGTGAGAAGACTGAAGCCACCACAGAAGAGAAATCCTGACTTTTGGGGACAGACGGACTCGCTGGTGTATGTGTAGATGCGATCCGGACCACTTGTCCAATAGATCCAGTTGGAAGGGCCTTGCATGGAACCTTTCATACTGTAGCGCCTCGTAGGCGGCTACCAACTTCCCCAGAAGGCGAATGCACAGCTGCACCAATATCCGGGTTGGTTTCAGAACATCCCGCACCATTGACTGGATCACCAATGCCTTTTCCAATGGTAGGAATACCTTCTGTGCCTCCATATCCAGTATCATCCCCAGGAATGGAAGCCTCAGTGTCGGTTCCAGATGAGATTTTGGTAGGTTCAGAATCCACCCGTGATCCTGGTTGAGAGGGCAATGTTGTCTAACAACCTCTCCATGGATGGTGCGTTTATCAGCAGATCGTCAAGGTACGGAATTATGTTCACTCCCTGTTTGCAGAGGAGAAACATCATCTCTGCCATTACCTTGGTGAACACCCTCGGTGCCGTAGAGAGGCCAAATGGCAGGGCCTGGAACTGGTAGTGACAGTCCTGTAAGGCAAATCTTAGATAAGCCTGATGAGGCGGTCAAATCGGAATATGAAGGTACGCATCCTTGATATCCAGAGACACCAAGAATTCCCCCTCCTCCAGACCTGAGATCACCGCTCTCAGAGACTCCATCTTGAACCTGAACACCCGTAAGTACTGGTTCAATGACTTGAGATTTAAAATGAGCCTTACCGAACAGTCTGGTTCCGGTACCACAAACAGGTTGGAATAATAACCCTGGTTTTGCAATTGAAGCGGTACTGGAACAATGACCTGAGTCTGTACCAGTTTTTGAATTGCTTCCTGTAAAGTTATACTTGCTTCTTGAGAAGCTGGTAATCCTGATTTGAAGAATCTGTGAGGTGGGAGTTCCTGAAACTCCAGTCTGTAGCCATGGGCTATAAGATATTTGACCCAGGGATCCTGGCATGACGTTTCCCATATGTGACTGAAGAATCTTAAACGGGCTCTTACCTGCCTGTCTTCCAGGCAGTGCGGTCCACCGTCATGCTGAAGGCTTAGAGGAAGCCGAACCGGGGTTCTGTTCCTGTGAACCTGCAGTTGCTGGTTTTCTGGGATTACCTCTATTGTCTTTGAAGGCCGTAGAAGATCCTTTAGTTTTGTTTTTAAACTTCGCTGTCCGAAAGGACTGCAGAGTTGGAGCAGTGTAAGATTTTCTAGCCGGGGGAGCTATGGAAGGAAAATATGTAGACTTACCCGCTGTAGCCTTGGATATCCATGTATCCAGTTAATCTCCAAAAATGGCTTCACCTGTGAAAGGTAGGCTTTCCACGCCTTTCCTGGAATCTGCGTCCGCAGTCCACTGACGTAGCCACAAGCCCCTGCGTTCTGACACTGCCATGGCAGTGGTGTGTGCATTGAGTAAACCAATTTCCTTTATGGCCTCCACCATAAAGTTAGCAGAATCCTGTATATGCTGTAGGAGTAAAATTATCTCCCCCCTGGATAAGGAATCTAACCCGTAAATTAGATTACCTGACAATTTTGCAATGGCCCTAGAGATCCATGTACAAGCTATAGTGGGTCTCTGGGCCACCCCCGCAGCTGTGTACAGTGATTTGAGAGTGGTCTCAATCTTGCGGTCTGCAGCATCCTTCAAGGAAGCTGCCCCAGGAACAGGTAAAACTATCTTATGTGACAGCCTAGAAACCAATGCATCAACTACCGGTGGGTTTTCCCATTTTTTCCTATCATCCTGAAGAAACGGGAAGGATGTGAGTAACCGTTTTGGGACCTGAAACTTCTTGTCAGGATTTACCCAAGTTGCTTCAAATAGGGAATTTAATTCCTTAGATGCAGGGAAAGTAGCTGAGGATTTCTTTTTCACATTAAAATAAGGTTCCTCCTCGTCCTCTGACACCTTATCAGGAATGTGCAGGACATCTCTAATAGCTTCTATCAGGGCCTGTATACCCTGTGGCAAAGCTGCATCCCCCCCTCCCGAGTCCACTTCAACCTCCTCTGGGTCTGATACATCATCATCGGTATCAGCCATGATTTGGGCCAGAGTACGCTTCTGTGGACAAAATGTCATGGGTATGAGACGCTGGAATGACCACTGAATCTCTATTCATGAGGACATCAACAGATTGCCTTAAGTATCGCGTCTCTTTCTCATTTTGGGATACTTTATTCAAAATATTTGAAATCATCCCTTTTAATGAATCTAACCATACTGGTTCAGATCCACCAGCCTGAGAATGTGTACTATCCTGAGTACACCGCAGTGATCCCTTAGATTGAGAAAAACACTCAGCTGTGCCTGATACACACTCCTTTGACATAGTAAATGTGAACACACACACACAGGCAATAGGTTAAAAGCACAGTTAACCCACACAGAGCCCTTCTACGGAGACACAGAGTATAATGGAGCCAGCCACACAGCGCCCCTGTTGTTAAAGGACAAGTTTAGATGGGTCGCAAACTAAGTATCCTTAATAGGGCTTAGTACACCAAATATTGCTCCCCCCCTGCTATGACACCCTGGTACCGTTGACGTGTTTTGGAGTCCTTGTGGAGGAGCTGCGCTTCCCTGCCAATCTGCCTGTGTGTAGTTGCAGAGGGAAAATGGTGCTGGTGAGCTGCTGGATCCGCTCATAGTGAAGCCCCGCCCCCTTAATGGCGCGCAGTCTTCCCAGGTTTTTTTTATACTGGCTGAGGTAAATATTCTGTACTACAGTGGGTTGAAACCCCTGTAGTGTACTGCCAGTGTGGGTATCATTAGTGGCCTCACCCTTCACAGCGGTCACATACTGTCTCTGAAGCCTGGAGCGCAGCCTGCATGTCAGCGCTGCGCTCCTACCCTTGTGCCGCCATTACAGCCGGCGACCCGCTAACCGGGACGAGTGTGGTATGGAAGGTAGATAGTAACTAGGTCGACCACTATTGGTCGACCTAGTTTTTTATGTTTTTTTGGTGTCGTTTTCTTCGTAGAGTGACCGGGAACCCGAATTAGTGCACCGTGTCCCCTCGCATGCCTCACTTCACTCGCCATGCTTTGGGCAAGATTACCGTTCCAATCGTAGTCCACGTGGATCGTTGAGTATGAAAAGGTTCAAAAAAAGAAAAAATCGTGAAAAACTCATGTCGACCTAGAGACCCTGTCGACCTAGTTACTGTCGACCTAGAGACCGGGTCCCAACCGGGACACCGGCCACCTGCTCACCACTCTTCTGACTTCTTGCCCTGTTAGGGGAGGCGGCGTGCTGCGGGTCTGTACGCTCGCCGTTGTGGGGCTTACGACTAGGACCATCAGGAGCTCAGTGTCCTGTCAGCAGGGAACGGGACCATTAACCCTAGGGAGGTTGGCCCCCCCCCCCCCCCCCAAATCCCACGAAGCAGGCAGTCTGGTGCCAACCAGACCTGCCTGAAAATAAATAAAAAATAGAAAATAAATGCAGAAAACTCTTCAGGAGCTTCCCAAACATGACCGGCTCCTCCGGGCACATTTTCTAAACTGAGTCTGGTACAAGGGGCATAGAGGAAGGAGCCAGCCCACACTATCAAATTCTGAAAGTGCCCAAGGCTTCTAGTGGATCCGTCTATACCCATGGTACTAATATGGACCCCAGTATCCTCTAGGACGTAAGAGAAACAATCCTTGTTAATGGGTCATATAATTTTAAACATAATAAACTGTTAGAAAATGCCCCTAATGCCTCAGTCAATTTGGTTTTCCAAGCAGAAGTATAGCCTGCACTCTTCATAGTAAGGGATGCTACCCTATGGGCTGTTTCACACTATCCGGTTTTCACAAAACTTTGTCCGGGTTTTTGCCATCGGTCAGTGCCTTACACACACAACGGTTTTGTGCCGTGTTTAGGGCTCTGCGCATGCACCGCAGCACAAAAAAACAGTTGTGTGTAAATGCTCCCATTCACACACTTAACTCACTGCCTGTAAGGACGGAACGGCAGCCGGACCTTTCAGTGGATATTTCCGGCTGCAACCCAGCAGCCGTACCAGGGCCGTGTGACTTGACACACTGCACTGCATGTGTCTCAGCAGCACGGCCGCCGCAAAAAGCCGTTCTGTATTTTGCCGGCCGGCGCTGGCTGAAGCGTGTGTAATAGCTCTACAGGCAGCTGCCTTTAGAGAGTTAGGGCTGTTTCATACTACCTGGTTTTCACCGGATGGCAAAAAGTTTGTCTGGCTTTCTGCCATCCAGCAGGGTCTTTCACACACAACGGCTTTGAGCCGTGTTTAATGTTGTGCGCATGCACAGCAGCTAAAAAAACTGGTGTGTTTGAAAGCTCCCATTCACACACGGGTCTCTGCCTACAAAGACGGCATGGCCCCAGCCCGGCAGCCAGACCTTTCAGTGGATATTTCCGGCTGCAACCCGTGCTGTTTGAAAGCCTCCATATACAGCAATACCGTACCCTCCAACATTTCACACATAAAAATCAGTACAAATTAGAAAAGGGGGTGTGGGCACGCCCCTTTTCCTATACTTTCAATGGAAGTTTGGAGAGCCAAAAATTGGTACAGACTATAAAAAAAAAAGGTACTGTACCTGCTAAAAAGGTACAGTTGGAAGGTATGCAATACTCGATCAAAAAACATGCACGGGAAAAAAACGGGACTGCTTTTTGCCGTCTGGTCAAAACCGCTGCATGTGAAATAGCTCTCAGGGCGTAGAGACAGGTGCTTGCTACACTGCTGTTTGCTTTCTCAGAAACGATCACGTATGCATTAACCACGGAGTAACCTTAGCAACAGCTAATTCCACAGCATCAGATTTATCAAACCTTCTAAAGCTGACAAATGGCAACCAATCAAATTCTAGCTAGAATGTATCTAGATTCTAATACAGTCTAGGAAATGATAGCTAGAATGTGATTGGTTGCTATGGGTAACACCTCCACATGGCCGCTTTAGACTGGATAACGCTCCTCCTATGATATGCGCTGTAATACTGGTGTATGACACTGTGCAGTGAGCGGTGACACGCTACCACTCACAGCCACGGCTACTCCCACACTCCCCGCCAGCGTGAGCACGGTGAGACTGAGAGGGACGCCTCCCGGGCCGCGGCTTCTTTCCCCGCCTCCCCATGGTAGAGGAATCTCACTGGGGGTCATGGCGTCACATGTGGGCGGGGCTAACCATCAGCCTGACGTCACTACCTGCGGCTGTAACCCCGGATGCAGATCTTCCAGTGCTGTTGTGGGTTTCCGGACGCAGAGTGTCAGCGTTGGGCCGCTCACACGGAATATGCAGTGAGGAAACCCCGGCGGGTGAGTGACAGTGTAATATGAAGCCTATGGGACGTGTGCTTATTTGCGTCAGGGGGAAACACATTCGGTGGCGTGACGTCACTTGTATGGAGAGTACCCGGGGGCAGCCCAGTTCCTGTCACCCTGCGATAGCTCTGTGTGTTGTGTCCCTCTTGGGTATGGGGTTACATAAGCAGCTGCTCAGGGAGCCTCAGATCTGACGCTGCCCTGCATCAGTGTGCAATGCTCCCCCCCCCCTCATTCGCTGCCTTGTCTCCAGCAAGGATGTCCTGTCTCTGGTGTGAGCTTCCATTGAGGAGTGCTGTTACATGTGTTGCTCTAAATCTAGTTTAGACCACCTGTAAAATAAAATGCGAATAGTCCCACAGCAGCTGCAGAGCCACAGATTCCATGATTCCCTTTACTTGGTAAGACCATGTACTTTCCATCTGCTCTATACTGTGCATTCATGTTCCCATATTGCAGATTGCTATACTGACTGCTCGTAGGTTTCCACATACAGATGCGTCATCTTTAGCGTTGTCATACGGTATGTGACAGATGCGATATAAGCATCACATAACAATAAATGTATCTGTTGTCCTTTATTCTTTTTCAGTGTCTTATTAATGTGCCATATAGTGCTATATGTCCCTATTCAAAGTAGATTGCCAGGCTGTATAGTGCCTAAGACCATTACATGGATAACTGGTCCTTTCTAGGTGTACTGCCCTTCACTGATTCATAAGTGTTTAGGTTCTACCTTCAATATAATCCTATTTCTCTTACGTCCTAGAGGATGCTGGGGACTCCGTAAGGACCATGGGGAATAGACGGGCTCCACTGGAGACATGGGCACTAAAAAGAACTTTAGGTATGGGTGTGCACTGGCTCCTCCATCTATGCCCTCCTCCAGACCTCAGTTTAATACTGTGCCCAGAGGAGACTGGGTGCACTACAGGGAGCTCTCCTGAGCTTCCTTTAAAAAAGTGTTTTGTCAGGTTTTTTATTTTCAGGGAGACCTGCTGGCAACAGGCTCCCTGCATCGTGGGACTTAGGAGAGAGAAGCAGACCTACTTCTGTGAGTTTCAAGGCTCTGCTTCTTAGGCTACTGGACACCATTAGCTCCAGAGGGAGTCAGAACGCAGGTCTCCCCTAGCGGTTCGTCCCGGAGCCGTGCCGCCGTCCTCCTCGCAGAGCCGGAAGATTGAAGCCGGATGAGTATAGGAAGGCAGAAGACTTCGAAGGCGGCAGAAGACATCAGAGCTTGCTCCCAACACACACACACACACACACACACACACTGCACACTGTGGGCGCAGGGGGGGGGGGGGGCGCTCTGGGCAGCAATGTATACCTATAGAACTGGCTGTAAAGACACATTTATGTATTTTTAGAGTATTCCCCGCCAGTTTGTTGAGAGAGAGCGGGACCGAAGCCCGCCACTGAGGGGGCGGGGCTTCTCCCTCAGCACTCACCAGCGCCATTTTCTACACAAGCACACGCTGAGAAGCTGGCTCCCCGGACTCTCCCCTGCTGATCTCCGGTGACAGAGGGTTTTAAAGAGGGGGGGGGGGCATTAATTTGGCGCAGTGTATAGCGCTATATCTGGGTAAATTTTGTTTCCCAGGGTTATTGGCGCTGGGTGTGTGCTGGCATACTCTCTCTCTGTCTCTCCAAAGGGCCTGGTGGGGAAACTGTCTCCAGATAGAGTTTTCCCTGAGTGTGTGGTGTGTCAGTACGTGCGTGTCGGCATGTCTGAAGCGGAAGGCTCTCCTAGGGATGAGGTGTAGCGCATGAGTGTGGTATCTCCGTCGGCAACGCCGACACAGGACTGGATGGATATGTGGAATATTTTAAATGCAAATGTGAATTTATTGCACAAACGTTTAGACAAAGCAGAGTCCAGGGACAGTTCAAAGGGTCATACCCTGCCTTTCCCTATGTCACAGGGGCATTCTGGGTCTCAAAAAAGCCCACTTTCCCCAGTAGTTGACACAGATACCTACACGGATTCTGAATCCAGTGTCGATTATGATGATGCGAGGTTGCAGCCAAAATTGGCAAAGAGTATTCATTATATGATTATTGCTATAAAGGATGTGCTGCATATTATAGATGACCCCGCGGTGCCTAATCCAAAAATCCACATGTTTAAAGAAAAGAAGCCTGAGGTTACTTTTCCACGCTCTTCTGAATTAAATGAGTTATTTGAGAGTGCTTGGGAAACTCCAGACAAGAAACTGCAGATTCCCAAGAGGATTCTTATGGCGTATCCTTTCCCGATCAAGGACAGGATACGCTGGGAATCCTCCCCAAGGGTGGACAAGGCGTTGACACGCCTTTCAAAAAAGGTGGCGCTACCCACTCAGGATACCGCTGCCCTCAGGGATCCTGCTGACCACAAGCAGGAAACTACCTTGAAGTCAATTTACACACATACCGGTACCTTACTCAGACCGGCAATAGCGTCTTCCTGGGTTTGTAGCGCGGTACTAGCGTGGACCGATACCTTATCGACTGATATGGTTACCATGGATAAGGAAACTATTTTATTGACCCTGGGCCATATTAAGGATGCGGTCCTTTATATGAGAGAGGCTCAAAGGGATATAGGCATACTGGGGTCCAGAGCAAACGCCATGGCAATTTCTGCCAGGCGAGCGCTGTGGACCCGACAGTGGTCGGGTGATGCCGACTCAAAACGTCATATAGAGGTTTTGCCTTACAAGGGTGAGGAATTGTTTGGGGAAGGTCTCGCGGACCTAGTTTCCACAGCTACTGCAGGTAAATCATCTTTTTTACCTTTTTGTTTCCTCACAGCCTAAGAAAGCGCCACATTATCAGATGCAGTCCTTTCGGCCGCATAAATCCAAGAGAGCTCAGGGATCTTCCTTTCCTGCCAGAGGTAAGGGCAAGGGGAAAAAGCTGCCAATTACAGCCAGTTCCCAGGAACAAAAGTCCTCCCCGGCCTCTACTAAATCCACTGCATGACGCTGGGGCTCCGCGGTTGGAGTCCGCTCCTGTGGGGGCACGTCTTCGTCTTTTCAGCCAGGTCTGGGTTCATTCTCAGGTGGACCCCTGGGCAATAGACATTGTGTCCCAGGGGTACAAGCTGGAATTCGAAGAGGTGCCCCCTCGCCGGTTTTTCAAATCGGACCTGCCGACTTCTTCCCCGGAGAGGGAAGTGGTTTTGGCTGCTATTCAAAAATTGTACCTTCAACAAGTGGTGGTCAAAGTTCCCTGGCAACAACAGGGGATGGGCTATTACTCTACCCTGTTTGTGGTCCCGAAACTGGACGGTTCGGTCAGACCCATTCTGAATTTAAAATCCTTAAACCTATACTTAAAGAGGTTCAAGATGGAATCGCTCAGGGTGGTCATTGTAAGTCTGGAAGAGGGAGATTATATGGTGTCTCTAGACATAAAGGATGCATACCTTCATGTCCCCATTTATCAACCTCACCAGGCGTTTCTGAGATTTGTGGTGCAGGATTGTCACTACCAATTTCAGACGTTGCCGTTTGGGCTTTCCACGGCCCCGAGAATTTTTACCAAATTAATGGCAGAGATGATGGTGCTCCTGCGCAAGCAGTATGTCACAATTATCCCATACTTGGACGATCTCCTGATAAAAGTGAGATTGAGAGAACAGTTGCTGGACAGCGTATCACTCTCCCTGAGGGTGTTACAACAACACGGTTGGATTCTCAATCTACCGAAGTCAGTTATTTCCAACGACCAGAATGCCTTTCTTAGGCATGATTCTGGACACGGAACAAAAGAGGGTCTTTCTCCCGACGGAAAAGGCTCAGGAACTTCAGGGCTTGGTCAGGGACCTGTTGAAGCCAGACAGGGTGTCGGTACATCACTGCACTCGAGTGCTGGGAAAAATGGTGGCGTCTTACGAGGGCATTCCATTCGACAGGTTCCATGCCAGGACTTTTCAGTGGGACTTTCTGGACAAATGGTCCGGGTCACATCTACAGATTCATCAAATGATCCGCCTGTCCCCCAGGGCCAGGGTGTCTCTCCTGTGGTGGCTGCAGAGTGTTCGCCTTCTAGAGGGTCGCAGGTTCGGCATTCAAGAATGTGTGCTGGTGACCACGGACGCGAGCCTCCGAGGATGGGGAGCAGTCACACAGGGAAGAAACTTCCAGGGTCTGTGGTCAAGACAGGAGGCTTGCCTACACATGAACGTTCTGGAGTTAGCGGCCATATACAACGGCCTTCGTCAGGCGGAGACCTTACTTCAAGGTCTACCGGTTCTGATTCAGTCAGACAACATCACAGCAGTGGCTCATGTTAACCGCCAAGGCGGGACAAGGAGCAGAGTGGCTATGGCAGAAGCCACACGGATTCTTCGATGGGCGGAGAGTCATGTAAGCGCTCTGACGGCAGTCTTCATTCCGGGAGTGGACAACTGGGAAGCAGACTTCCTCAGCAGACACGATCTGCATCCAGGAGAGTGGGGACTTCATCAGGAAGTCTTCGCAGAGATTGCAAGTCAGTGGGGACTGCCTCAAATAGACATGATGGCGTCACGCCTCAACAAGAATCTTCCAAGGTATTGTGCCAGGTCAAGGGACCCTCAGGCGATTGCAGTGGACGCACTGGTGACACAGTGGGTGTTTCAGTCGGTCTATGTGTTCCCTCCTCTTCCTCTCATCTCAAAGATACTGAGAATCCTAAGACGAAGAGGGGTTCAGTCGATTCTCATCGTTCCAGATTGGCCTCGAAGGGCCTGGTATCCGGATCTTCTGGAAATGCTCTCGGAAGATCCGTGGCCTCTTCCTCTCAGGGAAGACCTGTTACAACAAGGGCCCTGTCTGTTCCAGGACTTACCGTGACTTCGTTTGACGGCATGGCGGTTGAACGCAGGATCCTAGCGGAGGAGGTCATTCCTACTTTGATTAAGGCAAGGAAAGAGGTGACATCGAAACATTATCACCGGATCTGGAGGAAGTATGTGTCTGGGTGCGAAGCCAAGACTCCTCCTCCGGAAGAATTCCATCTGGGCCGTTTTCTCCACTTTCTGCAAACTGGAGTAAATTTTGGCCTAAAGTTAGGCTCCATTAAAGTTAAAATTTCGGCCCTATCCATTTTCTTTCAAAGGGAATTGGCTTCTCTTCCAGAAGTCCAGACTTTCGTGAAGGGAGTACTGCATATCCAGCCTCCTTTTGTGCCTCCAGTGGCACCTTGGGACCTTTAACGTGGTGTTACGGTTCCTTAAGTCTCACTGGTTTGAACCGCTTCAAACAGTTGAATTAAAGTATCTCACTTGGAAAGTGGTCATGTTGTTGGCCTTGGCTTCGGCAAGGTGAGTGTCTGAGTTGGCGGCTTTGTCTCACAAAAGCCCCTATCTGATTTTCCATGTGGATAGAGCTGAGTTGCGGACTCGTCCTCAATTTTTGCCTAAGGTGGTTTCTTCATTTCCTATGAACCAACCTATTGTGGTGCCTGTGGCTACACGGGACGTCGAGGATTCCGAGTCCCTTGATGTGGTCAGGGCATTGAAAATCTGTGGCCAGAACGGCTCGAGTTAGGAAAACAGAGGCTCTGTTTATCCTGTATGCTGCCAACAAGGTTGGTGCTCCTGCATCTAAGCAGACTATTGCTCGCTGGATCTGTAACACGATTCAGCAGGCTCATTCTACGGCGGGATTGCCGTTACCGAATTCGGTTAAGGCCCATTCCACTAGGAAGGTGGGTTCTTCTTGGGCGGCTGCCCGAGGCGTCTCGGCATTACAACTTTGCCGCGCGGCGATTTGGTCGGGTTCAAACACTTTTGCAAAATTCTACAAGTTTGATACCCTGGCTGAGGAGGACCTCATGTTTGCTCAATCTGTGCTGCAGAGTCCTCCGCACTCTCCCGCCTATTTAGAGCTTTGGTATAATCCCCATGGTCCTTACAGAGTCTCCAGCATCCTCTAGGACGTAAGAGAAAATAAGATTTTAAACCTACCGGTAAATCTTTTTCTCGTAGTCCGTAGAGGATGCTGGGCGCCCGTCCCAGTGCGGACGACATTCTGCAAGACTTGTATATAGTTGTTGCTTACATAAGGGTTATGTTTTCAGTTGAATCAGTTTTGGACTGATGCTGATTTTGTTTCATACTGTTGACTGGTTCGTATAGTCCATGTTATACGGTGTGAATGGTGTGGCTGGTGTGAATCTTGCCCTGGGATTCCCAAAATCCTTTCCTCGTACTGTACGTCTCCTCTGGGCATAGAGGGAAGAGCCAGTGCACACCCATACCTAAAGTTCTTTTTAGTGCCCATGTCTCCAGTGGAGCCCGTCTATTCCCCATGGTCCTTACGGAGTCCCCAGCATCCTCTACGGACTACGAGAAAAAGATTTACTGGTAGGTTTAAAATCTTATTTTCTCTTACATCCTAGAGGATGCTGGGGACTCCAAAAGGACCATGGGGTATAGACGGGATCCGCAGGAGCTTGGGCACACTTAAAAGACTTAATCTGGGTGTGAACTGGCTCCTCCCTCTATGCCCCTCCTCCAGACCCCAGTTAGACTTTGTGCCCAGGAGTGACTGGATGCACACTAGGGGAGCTCTCCTGAGTTTCTCTAGAAAAGACTTTGTTAGTTTTTTTATTTTCAGGGAGACCTGCTGGCTACAGGCTCCCTGCAGCGTGGGAGTGAGGGGAGAGGAGCAGACCTACTTCTTCTTAGTTAAGGGCTCTGCTTCTCGGCTACTGGACACCATTAGCTCCAGAGGGTTCGATCACTTGGTGCGCCTAGCTGCTTGTTCCCGGAGCCGCGCCGTCACCCCCTCACAGAAGCCAGAAGAAAGAAGTCGGGTGAGTATGAGAAGATCAGAAGACTTCAGGACGGCAGAAGACTTGAGTAACGGAAGGTACAGCACAGCGGTATGCTCCATGCTCCCACACACATCACCAACGGTATTTACTGGGTGCTGGGGGGGGCAGCATGTTACTGGAGTTTTGGGGCTGGCAGAGAGCTTTTCGGTGCCTAGGCACCGTTTCCAGAAACCCCCGCCGGCATTTTTCATTTTTAAATTTGGCGGGCCGAAGCGCGCCGGGAATGGGGTGAAGCTTCGTCCCGCGGCTCACAGGCGCCATCTTCTCCTTCAACACGCGGCTGAAGGGAGACGCTGCCGGGACCTCCACATTCCTCAGACAAGTAACGGGGAGATATTCAGAAGGGGGGGCGCAGTGTGGTGCTTATTATCAAAAGCAGCGCTGGGTACATTATATCTTTTCTTGGGATATATGGGTGCTGGGGTGTGAGCTGGCATACTCCCTCTGTGTCCTCTATCTGGGCTTCATTGTGGGCCTGTCACCTAGCTGGGACGTTCTGTGTGTTGTGTGTCGGTACTACGTGTCGGCATGTCTGAGGCTGAATGTTATTCACCAGAGGAGGTTATTGGGGGAGCGGATGCGGGGCTAGATTTGGGACTGCCGACGCAGCCGACACCTGATTTACTTGCATTGCTCAGTACGATAAATTCGAATGTTGCTTCTTTATCAAAGAGGTTAGATAAGTCTGAGTCACAGACGCAGGTGTGGAAAAAGTCCATGGAAGAGGCTTTGTCTCAGGTTCAGACCCCATCCGGGTCGCAAAAGCGGCCATTTACTCAGGTGGTAGATACTGATACCGACACGGACTCTGATTCCGAGGTCGATTTCACTGAGGCTGCTTTACATCTACGGTTAGTTAAGAGTATTCAGTACATGATTGTGGCTATAAAAGATGTTTTACACATTTCTGATGAACCTGAGGTACAGGAAACAAGGATTTGCTTGTTCAAGGGAAAAAAACCTGAGGTGAAGTTTCCCCCCTCTCATGAAATGAATACTCTTTGTGAAAAGGCTTGGGAGTCGCCGGATAAGAGGTGGCAGATTCCCAAGAGAAGTTACATGGCGTATCCTTTCCCCTCTGATGACAGGGAAAAATGGGAGGCGTCTCCAAATGTTGACAAAGCTCTATCTCGTTTGTCTAAGAAAGTGGCACTTCCGTCCCCTGACACGGCAGCTCTTAAGGATCCGGCAGATCGTAAGCTGGAGACGTCTTTGATGTCCATTTTCGCTAATTCGGGTGCATTGCTCAGACCTGCTGTGGCGTCGGTATGGGTGAGTAGTGCTATTGCTAAATGGGCTGAGAATTTAGCTAATGATATGGATACCCTTGATAAAGATAATGTCCTTTTGACTCTTGGTTATATCAAGGACGCTGCAGATTACCTGAAGGATGCGGCGAGGGACGTCTGTCTCTTGGGTTCAAGAACCAAGGCCATGTCGATATCAGCCAGGAGGGCGTTGTGGATCCATCAATGGAACGCTGATGCCGACTCCAAGAGGGCTATGGAAGCGTTACCCTTCAAAGGTACTGTCTTGTTTGGGGACGGCTTTGCTGACCTGGTCTCAACCGCGACTGCGGGTAAGTCCTCTTTTCTTCCTTATGTTCCCACACAACAGAAAAAGGCACCACATCAGCAAATGCAGTCCTTTCGTCACAATAACTACAGGCGTGGAAAAGGTTCGTCCTTCCTCGCTTCAAAGGGTAGAGGATGGGGAAGGAAACCTCCTGCAGGCTCAGGCGCCCAGGACCAAAAGTCCTCCCCTGCTGCTACCAAGTCCACCGCATGACGCTGGGGCTTCCCTGGGGGGAGTCCGGACCGGTGGGGGGCTGTCTACGAATATTCAGTCAGGTCTGTATTTAATCAGACCTGGATCCTTGGGTCCTAGAGATTGTTTCTCAGGGATACAAACTGGAGTTTCAGGAGATACCCCTTCATCGGTTCTTCATTACGGCATTACCAGTAGCTCTTCCGGACAGGGAGGTGGTGCTAGCAGCGATTCAAAAATTGTGTCTACAGAGGGTCATTGTTCCCGTTTCCTCGTCCCAGCGGGGGGAGGGGTTCTACTCGAGCCTCTTTGTTGTGCCGAAACCGGACGGTTCGGTCAGACCAATTCTAAATCTAAAATCCCTCAATCCATACTTGAAAGTTTTCAAGTTCAAGATGGAATCCCTTCGAGCGGTAATTGCCAGCCTGGAAGGGGTGATTTTATGGCGTCAGTCGACATAAAGGATGCCTACTTACATGTGCCGATATATCCTTTGCATCAGGCCTTCCTCAGGTTTGCGATACAGGATTCTCATTACCAATTTCAGACGTTGCCGTTTGGGCTCTCCACGGCTCCGAGGATTTTCACCAAAGTCAGGGCGGAAATGATGGTTCTCCTTCGCAAACAAGGGGTTACAATTATCCCGTACTTGGACGATCTCCTGATAAAGGCGAGGTCCAAGGAACGGTTGCTGAGAAGTGTAGATTTGTCACTGTCTGTTCTGCGACAGCACGGTTGGGTACTCAATTTGCCAAAATCTCAGTTGATTCCGACCACTCGGCTGCCTTTTCTGGGCATGATTCTGGATACGGATTTACAGAAAGTATTTCTTCCAGAAGAAAAGGCTCTGGAACTGCAGGCGATGGTCAGGGAACTTCTGAGGCCGACGAGTGTGTCAATCCATCACTGTACTCGGGTTCTGGGGAAGATGGTTGCGGCGTACGAAGCCATTCCATTTGGCAGGTTTCATGCCCGGGTGTTTCAGTGGGACTTGCTGAGCAAATGGTCCGGGTCTCACCTGCACATGCACCGGAAGATAAGTCCATCTCCCAGAGCCAGAATTTCTCTCCTGTGGTGGCTACAAGATCATCACCTCCTAGGGGGACGCCGGTTCGGTATCCAGGATTGGGTGCTTCTAACAACAGATGCAAGTTTCCGGGGCTGGGGCGCAGTCACCCAAGGAAGAAACTTCCAGGGGAAATGGTCGCTCCAGGAAGCCTGTCTCCACATAAATGTTCTCGAGTTAAGAGACATTTACAACGGCCTGCTGCAAGCAAGAAGCCTTCTTCAGGGTCGACCTGTCCTGGTACAGTCAGACAACATCACAGCGGTGGCGCATATAAACCGTCAAAGCGGAACAAGGAGCAGAGCGGCAATTGCGGAGGCCACAAGAATCCTTCGCTGGGCGGAACAACACGTGAGCGCCCTGTCAGCAGTCTTCCTACCGGGAGTGGACAACTGGGAAGCAGATTTCCTCAGCAGACACGATCTCCATCCGGGAGAGTGGGCTCTTCATCAAGAGGTATTTGCAGAGGTGACAAAACGTTGGGGAATTCCGTTGATCGACATGATGGCGTCTCGTCTCAACAAGAAGCTCCCGAGTTATTGTTCCAGGTCAAGGGACCCCCAAGCCAGTGCAGTGGACGCCCTGGTGTCTCCGTGGGTTTCCAGTCGGTGCATGTGTTCCCTCCACTTCCTCTCATTCCAAAGGTACTGGGGATCATTCGACGAGCAAGGGTTCAGGCGATTCTCGTTGTTCCAGATTGGCCAAGAAGGGCCTGGTACCCGGATCTTCAGGAATTACTGGTGGTAGATCCTTGGCCGCTTCCTCTAAGAGAGGACCTGTTGCTGCAGGGTCCATGCGTGTTTCCAGACTTACCGCGGCTGCGTTTGACGGCATGGAGGTTGAGCGCCAGATCTTAGCTCGTAAGGGTATTCCCAGGGAAGTCATTCCAACTCTCATTAAGGCTAGGAAGGAGGTTACGGCGAAGCATTATCACCGTATTTGGAGAAAGTATGTTTCCTGGTGTGAGTCTAAAATGGCTCCTGCGGAAGATTTTCACTTGGGTCGCTTTCTCCACTTTTTACAGGCGGGAGTAGATGAAGGCCTGAAATTGGGTTCCATCAAAGTGCAGATTTCGGCTTTGTCTATTTTCTTTCAAAAAGAGTTAGCTGTCCTCCCAGAGGTTCAGACTTTTGTGAAAGGAGTAATGCATATCAATCCTCCGTTTGTGCCTCCTGTAGCTCCATGGGACCTTGATGTAGTCTTACGGTTTCTCATGTCTTCCTGGTTTGAACCAGTTGAAATTTCTCACTTGGAAGGTAGTTATGCTATTGGCACTGGCGTCTGCCAGAGTTGGCGGCCTTATCTCATAAGAGCCTGTACTTGATTTTTCATTCGGATAGGGCGGAATTGAGGACTCGTCAACAATTTCTGCTGAAGGTGGTTTCTTCATTTCACATTAACCAACCTATTGTGGTCCCGGTGGCTACGGAAGCTGTGGTGATTCCAAAATCTCGATGTTGTAAGAGCGTTGAAGATCTACGTCACTAGGACAGCTGTTGCTAGGAAAACTGAGGCTCTGTTTGTCTTGTATGCTTCCAACAAAATTGGTCATCCTGCTTCAAAATAGACTATTGCACGCTGGATTTGTAGTACGATTCAGCAGGCTCATTCTTCGGCCGGACTACCGGTGCCGAAGTCAGTAAAAGCCCATTCTACCAGGAAAGTGGGCTCATCTTGGGCGGCTGCCCGAGGCGTCTCAGCGTTACAGCTTTGCCGAGCAGCTACTTGGTCGGGTTCAAACACTTTTGCTAAGTTCTATAAGTTTGATACCCTGGCCGATGAGGACCTTGCGTTTGCTCAGTCGGTGCTGCAGAGTCGTCCGCACTCTCCCGCCCGTTCTGGAGCTTTTAGTATAATCCCCATGGTCCTTTTGGAGTCTCCAGCATCCTCTAGGACGTAAGAGAAAATAGGATTTTGGTACTTACCGGTAAATCCTTTTCTCCTAGTCCGTAGAGGATGCTGGGCGCCCGTCCCAGTGCGGACTATTACTTGCAGTGTTTTCTTGCTGGTTAAATTAGTTTATACACGGGTTGTGTATTTCTAGTTTCAGCTTTGTTGCTGGTGTTAATTCATACTGTTATCTGGTTTAAAGTTACTCCGGTTGTGTGGTGTGGGCTGGTATGTTTGTAGCCCTTAGTTTAAACAAAAATCTTTTCCTCGAAATGTCCGTCTCTCCTGGGCACAGTTCCTATAACTGGGGTCTGGAGGAGGGGCATAGAGGGAGGAGCCAGTTCACACCCAGATTAAGTCTTTTAAGTGTGCCCAAGCTCCTGCGGATCCCATCTATACCCCATGGTCCTTTTGGAGTCCCCAGCATCCTCTACGGACTAGGAGAAAGGACTTACCGGTAAGTACCAAAATCCTATTATATCCTCTCTATTATATTGTCTGACTGTGACTTTAAATATTTGATTCCTTAGGATAAGTTCAAATGAGCCTGTTAAAGCTGTCTCTGTAATGGACAGAACAAGCCATTGCAGACCACAGTAACACTGCTTTGATTCTTCATCCCACACTGTGTATCATTGCTTCAGCAGGTAAACCCTCAACCCTTTTTATATTACCGTAGCGCTGATGTAAATACAGGGCTATAAAATTCTAATGTTACACATGAAATTTTAGCCCTTGCTTTCCCTCTCTAGTATTACCTATATAGAGCTATTAAACACTTGTGTGACAGGAATCTGGAATATAAACCCATTCTAATGGGAGAGAAGAGCAGCGATTAAAGCTGTACTACACATGCACTCATTGATGCAGAAACTGCAAACGAATGCCACTTGTCACTTCTGTATGTGACAGTGAGTATGAGTGGGAGGGCAAATATCGTGATGGCAGCTTGTGATTTGTCCTCCTGCTCATCGGAGCAGTTAGCGAGAATTGCATTTGGTATACAGTAACAGAAGTGGTACAGCGTGGTCAGTATAGAAACATTAACCAGACCATCAATTTCAGCCAATCTGATATTAACCCATAAAACTAATCCTTTACTAATAATTAACAATGTAGGTAGCCAAGCTCTTTTTGATATCTGCAAAGTATGTAAATAGCTTGTAAGTCTCCCTACTTTCTTTCCTCTTCTGCCTATCTTCATGGAATACACACATTTTGTCAGTAGTAATACTGCCGACAGCATTATGTCGGCGGTAGGGTGCCATCATAGTTGTAATGTTATAAAGCGTTTTAACCGTGTCGGCATTATCACTTTAAACAAAGCATCATGTTTAAAATGCTTTAAATAACATTAGGAATGTGTCTGCATTTTCTCTTCTACATAATGTCAACTGCATAATTACTTCTAGTCTTCACCTGCTTCTCTGAGTGAAATGAAATTCTATGCACATCTGTCGTATTGCTACCACACGTAAGAGAGTATGGGGGATCGGTACTCAGAAAGGGGTTTTCTCCTCTGGTAAGGACTGAATCCTACACACACTACAAGGAAACCTCAGCTGCCACTGAATTTTTCATAAATCATTTATTTCTATAGATTTCTGATAGGCCTGAAAACGTTCTTCTTTTAATTTGAATAATCTTTGGTTGTTTTCTGAATATGTGGATACATGTGAATGTGATCTAAAATCACCTTATTTATAACCTTATGACTGACTGATTAATTCAGTAGACTCCTGGTTCCCACTGCTGTAAAGACTAATTTACAGTGGAATAATGTGTTTTCTTGCTAAAAGCCATTGAAAATAGGTTTATAGAATAGAAGTTACATAGTTAAATAGTTACATTGTTTTTTTTCAACCTCACAAACTATCTGTCCATCGAGTTCAACCTATTTGTGTTCTCCTACTCTATTATTTTCAGGACTAGTTTTATCTGTTTGATAAAGTCTGCCGTTGCGTTGTATTTCCTCATTTTATTATAACTATCGTACGTGATCTATCTTCCATAACCCTGTATATCCTTATCCATTAGGAATTTATCTAGGCCATTCTTAAAAGTATTGACAGAGTCTGCCATCACTACTCTCTCAGGCAGGGAATTCCAAACTCGCGTTGTCCTTACTGTGAACAAAACCTTTCCGCCTCTGTGTGCGGAATCTCCTCTCCTCTAACCTAAGTGGGTGTCTGCGTCACCTTATGCCTTCAGAAGTATAGCTGGAGATGGCTTCCTGTTTATGCTTGATCTGTAGCTGTGTACCCTCGGGATGCAGTTAAATTCCCAAAATCCGTATCCCGGCAGTTGAAATCTTAACACCCATTGAAATGCCGGCGGTCGGCACAGAACCCCCACTTGGGTGGTGATCCTCACCACCACCCGAGGGGGAATGGATTTGTGTCGGTCACCATAGGGCCTGAAGCATGACTAACACAGCGAGCCCGCGACGGGACATGCTGCGCTCGAGGTCGAGTTTCTGACGGTTTAGATTTCATACTGAACCCGTACTCTTCTGTCTGTCCAGTCTTCATCATCATTACAGCCACTGGGTAGCGCTCTGCATTGTACATCATCAGTAGACCGGACTACAGGAAGTCTGCTTTGCACAGGAAAATCTTCTTTTTTTTTTTTTTTTTTTTTGCAAACCTTTTTATACCTTTTACTAACACTGTAAACAATAATTGGACACATGAGGGCAATGCCTTCTCTTCCCTATACATTACAGTGCTCAACCAATGGGCAGCATGAAAAAACTAGTCACCTGGTCGTGTTTTCTGCAAGAAAAAAATTATCCAATCCTCACCCACTGCCAGTGACTTCGCAGACGTAGGTTTTGTATGGTAACACATACTTTGCTAGATACAATTTTATTCCAAACAAATGTGTATGGAGTAGAAGATAGTTTAAGTAAGAGAAGGAGAAGCATATGCGGGCAGAGGACCCTGCTCGTGAGAGCTTACATTCTAAGGGGAGGGGTTTATTACAGGTAGTGCCTGAACTATTGTGTTTGACATTAGGAAGATACAAGCATGTGAACCATTATACAATTAGATAGTGGGTGAGTTTTTACAAAAATAAATTATATATATATATAATTTTTTTTTTTTTTATTAGTAAATGAGATCACAACAGTCAACTCTATGGTAATGAAGGCTGGACCCAAAACAAAACGGGCACAGAATTTATGAAGAAAGTAAGTTAGGCGCACTGTTTCTAAGCATACAGCGCATTTACCCACCATATTCTGATATTCAGTCAGAACACATATGGTTTCTGTTACGTTATTACTTTACTGCCAGATGAAAAAGCCAGTGACCCCCTATTTTCTCAGTGTTACACCTGCAGATATAAGTGCATCTGCTGTTACCTCAATTTAAAAACAAAAACAATTCTATGGGGGAACTCAAATAAAGGTGTACCTGTTTGCCTGGCCGAATCTACGCGGCAGCCGTCACGCTGTACTGCAGTGTGAATAGGGCTTTCTGCAACAGCAATTCGCACCCTTTGTCACCAATTGAATTCCCCCCTATGTTTTTATGTCCTGATTTATGTGCCAAGGCTGAAGAGGAAGCAAGGAGCTCTGGGAGTCTCATTGTTTCAGGACAATGGCTTCATGGTCAGAAACGTCAACATTGCAGACTGTCTGTGTGACCCTACAGTGAGGCCTGTGACCTTTATATGTGCCAAGATCTGAAAAAAAAACAATGCTGCACCTGTGTAGAGGATTTCTACAATAGGTGGTGTTGCACATTAGCTAAGTTCTTGGCATACATGTGAAAACCATGTAAACCTGTTTATGATGTGACATTTACATGTATTCCTGTGCTTACAGTTGGGATTATGCCTGTCAGAGATCATTACGTGGGTGTTATTTATGTTATACAAGAAAGCATTAAAATAATTACTCATCATCATCTCTAATTTCCAGTAGCAGCCCCAGTCTTATCAGATTTATACCAGGACATATCTCTGTTTTCAAAATTTACAAATAGCATAATAATATTCCTCTATGTCTAACTCCTACAGTACGTGCAGTTCTTACCAACTATCCTTAGTTTTTTTGGCTTTTTTAAGATAATTATTAAAGAATATTTAGAATACAAATCGGTGTGTTAAGGCCAGTACTCACTGGCAGATCTGGGGAGAGATGTGTGCTGAGCGAACCGCTCAGCACACATCTCTCCCCCCGCTCAGCACAGCGCGATGTGTGCTGTGCGGGGGGAGGGGCGCTCATTTCCAGCTGGGTGATTCATTCTCTAGGTCAGAAGTTATTTATGCTGAGTAACTGCTTTGCATGCTGCATTCTGTATATATCCGCAGTTGAGTTTTCCCTGCTATTCTCTTACGTCCTAGAGGATGCTGGGGTTCCATTTAGTACCATGGGGTATAGACGGGTCCCTTGGGAGCCACTGGCACTTTAAGAGTTTAATAGTGTGGGCTGGCTCCTCCCTCTATGCCCTTCCTACCTGACTCTGTTTAGGATATGTGCCCGGTGGACAGGAAAAAGTGGGAAAACCCGCCTATAGGAGATGCTTCCGTATCTAGGTTGTCTAAAAAGGTTGTTTTACCTCTCCATGGTTCAATGGCTTCAAAAGAGCCAGCTAACCGCAAGATTGAGACTATGCTCAAATCACTATAAACAGCTACAGGCGTGGCGTTAAGGCCCCATATTGCTTGTGCGTGGATTTCTAAGGCCATAGTAAGGTGGTCAGGCACATTACTAGAGGAATTAGATACTATGGATAGGAGTGACATTGAATTGTTTTTACGTCACATACAGGATTCTGCAGGTTTCATGGTGGAGGCCATGAAGGACCTGGGCCTACTTAATGCAAGGGCTTCTTCCATGGCTGTCTCTGCACGCAGAGGACTGTGGCTGCGCAATCCAAGAAAAGTGTGGAGAGCCTACTCTTCACAGGTTAGGCTCTGTTTGGGGACGCATTGGATGCGTGGATCTCCAAGGTAAATGCGGGTAAGCCGACCTTCCCTCAGCTACGCCACCGACTAGGAAATCTTATCCTACGTCTACAATGCAGTCCTTTCGGACTGCGAAAGTTAAAGTGCAAACCCCCTTCCACTTTCTTTAGAGGCGGTCGGGGGAAATCCAGAAAACCTGCAACAACAGGTTTCCAGGAACAGAAGCCAGGTTCTGTTTCCTCTAAGTCTTCAGCATGACGGTGGACCTCCCAGCCTGGTAATTGGGCAGGTGGGAGCCAGACTAAAAGATTTCAGTCACATCTGGGCGTCTTCTTGCCTAGACCCCTGGGTAAAAGATATTGTTGCCATGGGGTACAGACTGGAGTTTTAGGAACTCCCACCTCACAGGTTCTTCAAGTAAGGCTTACCAGCTTTGCTGACAAAGTGCTATCCTACAGGAAGCCATTCAAAAATTGTTACACACAAGTGTCATTGTTCCAGTTCCACCTCGCCTAAAAGGTTGGAGTAATAACCCATGCCTATTTGTGGTGCCGAAACCGGACGCTCTGGTGACTCCTTGGGTGTTCCACTCAGTATATGTGTTCCCTCCACTTCCGCTCATCCCAAGGATTCTCAAACTAATAAAAAGAACAAGAGTTCAGGCGATCCTCATTGCTACAGACTGGCCAAGAAGGGCTTGGTACACGGATCTTCTGGATTTACTCCTAGAGGATCCGAGGCCTCTTCCTCTTCACGAGGACCTTCAACAGGGGGTGTTCGCTTATCAAGACTTACCGCGGCTGCGTATGATGACATAAAGGTTGAACGCCACACCTTAGCTCGGAACGGCATTCCAAAAAAGGTCATTCCTACCCTGATACAGGCTAGGAATGGAGTAACGTTTAAACATTACCATCGGATTTGGAAAAAGTATGTGTCTTGGTGTGAATCCAAGAAGTTTCCTACGGTAGAGTTTCAACTAGGACGGTTTCTCCTCTTTCTGCAAGCAGGTGTGGATGTGGGCCTACGCTTTGGCTCCATAAAAGTCCAGATTTTGGCCTTGTCCATTTTCTTCCAGAAACGATTGGCTGCTCTCCCTGAGGTTCAGACATTCTTGAAAGGGGTTTTGCATATCCAACCACCCTTTGTGCCTCCTACGGCACCTTGGGATCTTAATGTGGTGCTGCAGTTCCTGCAATCGGATTGGTTCGAGCCTTTACAGGAGGTTGATGTCAAGTTTATTACTTGGAAGGCGGTCACACTGTTGGCATTGGCATCTGCTAGGCATGTGTCAGAATTGGGGGCATTGTTCTGCAAAAGCCCCTACTTGATTTTTCCATGAAGATAGAGCTGAGCTCAGGACGCGTCATCGATTTCTTCCAAAGGTTGTGTCGGCTTTTCATATCAACCAACCTATTGTGTTGCCAGTGGCTACTGACTCCTCAATTACCTCAGTCCTTGGATGTGGTGAGTAGTGTTCACTCTAGAATCCGGGCATGGCGCCGGATCTAGAGGGGCACTAGCGTGCTCGCCAAAAAGGGGGTGTGGCCATACAAAATAGGGGCGGGGTCATTGCGGGTAATAAAAGTGGGCGTGGGCGGCCGCGACGTCACTGTTGGGGGCGTGCCCAGCACCTACGGAGGCGCTGGGCTTCCCCCAAGCGCGCTCTCAGCGTGAATGGATGCCGCGCGCATGCGTGCGGCATCTTTACACGCTGTGAGGGCAGGAAGCGGGCGGCAGTTTTAGCAGGGCGCTGCAGAAAGTGCAGGGCGGGTTTTGCCCCTAAAAAATTGGGCAGGGCGCGGCGCCCTGCTTAAACTGCCTAGCGTGAACACTAGGTGAGTGTGTTGAAGATTTATGTGAAGAGAACTTCTCGTTACAGAAAGTCGGACGCTCTGTTTGTCCTTTATGATCCCAACAAGTTTGGGTGTCCTGCTTCTAAGCAGACTATTTCTCGCTGGATCAGGTGTACTATCAAGCATGCTTATTCTACGTCAGGATTGCCGTGTCCAAAATCTGTTAAGGCCCACTCTACTCGTAAAGTGGGTTCTTCCTGGGTGGCTGCCCAGGGTGTCTCGGCTTTACAACTTTGCCGAGCAGCTACTTGGTCTGGGTCGAACACGTCTGCTAAGTTCTAAAAGTTCGATACTTTGGCCTCTGAGGATCTTAAGTTTGGTCAATCTGTTCTGCAGGAGCCTCAGCGCTCTCCCTCCCATACTGGGAGCTTTGGTACATCCCCATGATACTAAATGGAACCCCAGCATCCTCTAGGACGTAAGAGAAAATAGGTTTTTAATTACCTACCGGTAAATCCTTTTCTCGTAGTCCGTAGAGGATGCCGGGCGCCCGCCCAGCGCTTCGTTTTCCTGCATTGTTACTTGGTTAAGTATTGCATTGCTACTTGGTTAAGTACTGTTGTTCAGCCATTGCTGAATCGTTTCAAGCTGGTTAGCTTGGCTTTCCGTTTATGTGTGAGCTGGTGTTAATCTCACCACTATCTGTGTATTTCCTTCTCTCAAAGTATGTCCGTCTCCTCGGGCACAGTTTATAGGTAGGAGGGGCATAGAGGTAGTAGCCAGCCCACACTATTAAACTCTTAAAGTGCCCATGGCTCCCAAGGGACCAGTCTATACCCTATGGTACTAAATGGAACCTCAGCATCCTCTACGGACTACGAGAAAATGATTTACCGGTAGGTAATTAAATATCCTATTTTCTCTGGCAGGGTCCACAGGTTATCCACAGGATAACAATGGGATATGATGGAGTGAAAGCGGATTGGCAACAATCGATCAAAGCTTTCTGGCCTCCCAGGATGCAACGGGCCCGTCCATATATCCCCGCCTACTGGCTCGGGCAAATCCATTTTTTTTTGTTTGGTGCTGCAGGAGCCGTACCATGGTCAGAGGGCTGCTGTTTTGTTAGCAGCCTTAAGCTTTCTTTTATTTTTATAGTCTTACTAGTTTTTTTTGAGTGATCTTTCTTATACCCCTTTTCCATCTACGATGCGGGTCGCAGCCGGGAGCCTGACACGGGCGCTACCCGGCTGCGACCCGCATCGGCACCTTTCCCATCAGCAGTCGCCATCCCGGCATATTGCCGGGTTTGTGACGCAGCAGGGGCGGCGCTGGGAGATCACATGATCTCCCAGCGCCGCCCTTCCATACAGTGTAAACGGGAGCGTTTACACTACACCTTACCCGGATCATTCCCGGATCGTACCCGGGTAGTTTCCACTAGCAAAAAACGCGGGTAAATGCGCGCCCCCATGCATTTACCCGTGTTTTTTGAGCTAGTGGAAAAGGGGTATAAACAGCATCTTATACGCTTAGAGTCGCTCCAACAACTCTCCGCCGGGTCGCGGAAACGCTTACCCACGAGTACAGTGCTGTTTCGGCGGGCGTCTGTGTCTGATATACTAGCAAGTCCAGCAGACGCTACCAGGGTGTGGCCGGAGCACGGGGAAAAGGTAAGGCATCGGTTCCGCTTAGCTAGATGGAATCCGGACACAGCCGCACTGTTTTGGGAGGAGACTACCAAACAGTAGCTGAGGCGTCTGCCACTGCGGGTGCACCAGCGCTAGGCCCTAGGGATCAGAGGCTCCAGGATTAGTATAAGGCCGCGATCCCTAGGGTTGATGTCAGCAGGGGGAGTCGGACGCTCTCCTGGTCGCCACTCCCTCTGGTTCATGACCAGTTTCCTGAGTATCCCGCCATGAACTGTTTCTTCGCTTCCGTCCCAGACGCTGTGCAGGGGACCCAGTCGCAGCATAGGCGGCTGTGTGACTGGTGCGTCTGGGTTAAATGAGCGACCCGCTAGATTGGCCTGCAAGGCAGGCCAATCTAGCACCAGTAATAGCGATGCGCGGGGCTGCGCATCGCTATCGCTGTGGGGGGTACACACAGAGCGATAAGGCTTAAAATCTAAGCAATCTAGTCAGATTGCTTAGATTTTAAGCAGCGATCGCTCCATGAGTACCCCCATTTACTATACATGTAAGAGACATTCAAAGAACATACATGTAACTTCTGCAAACACTTTAATACTTTAATTTCCCACTATGGCTATTGGAATTCCTTCTCAGTGCTCAAAGGGCTGGTACACATCAGGTGGACTGGCAATCTTGCCGATGCTCTGGACAAATTCCGTTTGTTCCTGAACATTCCTGATTGCTAGTACACACTGCCCGATGTAATGAACGACATACCTTCATTGCAATGCGCTGGTTCGCACAGGATATCTTCTAGTTGGCCGTGCAGCACGGCTGACCAAAAGTTATTGCTTGCAACACATGGGAGTGTGCATTGGGACATATACACTAGACAATATTGCACAATTTGTTTTACCGATCCGGCAAATCATGCCAATATCGCTCTAGCATGTATCCGACCTTCGTTACACCTTGAGCAGCTAATACTCCTAATATGTTCCAATGCTACTCTGCTCTGCATGCCTCTTCATTGGTTATCTGTGCTTTACTCAGCCAAATACAAAATACAGCTACTTAACCTGCAAAGCCATTAACAAATCTGCAACAACCTAAAGGGGGGGTACTCGCGGAGCGATATTCTAAGCAATCTGACTAGATTGTTTAGAATTTAAGCATTATCGATCCGTGTGTACCCCCTACAGCGATAGCGATGCACAGCCCCGCACATCGCTATCGCTGGTGCTAGATTGTCCTGCATGCAGGCCAATCTAGCGGGTCGCTCACTTCACCCGCTGGGTGAAATGAGCGGCTCCCCCTGCATGCTCAGCACGTGACGTCACATGCAGCCGTTGCGACCAGGACAGCGTCTGTAGCTCCATGCCAGCGCACAGGAGCTGCGCTGGTAGGGAGCTACTCTTCAGGTACAAAAGCATTGCCGCTGTGCCATGCTTTTGTGTGTGTGTGTGTGTGTGTGTGTGTGTGTGTGTGTGTGTGTGTGGGGGGGTAGGGACTGACATGCGGGGTGCACTAGCCCTGTGATGGGCATCCCCCCGCATGTCTGAGTAATACGGCTACGATCAGGTCTGAATTAGGCCCCAAGTCAGACACATAAAGCAGTCTCAGGCAGCGCATGTATTTCGCACTAAGCGCATGCACACAGATTGAGATTGAAAGAGCGGCCAGTTCTAGTCGTCTGTTGACAGACCACTCTTTCAGCAATATTGGAATCTCTTGGCTGCAGTGTGGTACTGATCCATTTTGTTAGTTTAGTGGGTGTGCAGGCCAAATTCTGTGGTCTTTAGGAGTGTGCATACACAGTTGTGATGCCTATTTCAGATGCGCCTTTTGCACCCAGCATGGGGTGAGTGTTAGCGCCAATACTAACTATTGCTGCAGATGGATACGCAGTGGGTAGGCCGGCCATCCGCATGAAGATGAATAGATAATCTGCATATCTGTGAATACTCCCATTGTGGCCGGACAGGAAAGTGTCCGTAGGTGTGTCCTACTCCTCAGACCCTCAGTCTCTTTCTGTGCTCAAACAACCTTCTGTTTCTCAAACCTTTGTCATGTGACTGAACCATGTAGGTCATTCTCAAACTTTACTGGGCTGCTGCCAATGGCTTTAAATATATTGTGGTATCCTCCACCCTCTTAGGCCATTATGCAACACAAATGATTAATATTTTGATTAAAGTATTTTCATTTAATGATCTAAAACATTATTTAAATGTGTTAGTAATGGCAATAAAAAAAAAAAAAAAAGCAACAGACCGAAAGGAGCCAACATATGCTGGGTTCCATAAAATGTCCACTATTAGTCAAAGCATAATTTTTTGTTGTTGTAATTTTTATATATATTTAAAATTAGTTGATTTAAACTTGCGCGTACATCTCATTATAGTCTAGTGGTATTCATGTGTGGCATTAGAACATGTTCTATAATGTCACCTTACAAACAGATAATTACATACTGTAACATACATCAAGTTTATATGCCCACTTATACCCCTTTCATAATGTACTTAAGCTACAAACCCTGTTGGGTTTTCTTTTTTGCTGTGAACGCTCATCAACCCATGTTTGGCTTATGGGTCTGAGATGGTCTACCTGGGTTGACAGGCCGGGTCTTGTGACCCGGCAACCGACCAAGGTTATTCCTGGGACTAGATACCTGGCTCATTGTCTCCCAGCTCATGTCTGAAAGGTATGACCCGGGTCATGCCTAATAGAGATTTATTGGTGGGGGACAGTAGCGCTTGGAGGTGACTATCTCCAAGCGCTCACTGTAAACAGGAAGACCATAGTCCGGTGTGAAGGTTGACGACCCGGGATTTACCCGAGTTGTCACTCGTGTGAACAGTACAGAAAGCCACGGCTTCAACTCGTGGTCAGTGTCCCAGGTCTGAGCAGAGTTGGGGTTTTATGTCTGAAAGGAGTGTAAGAAATATATTACTGTATGTAGCGGACTCTTTCTCTTGATTTTTAATTTGAGCCCAGGTAAACTGTGGTCATGACTTATGGCCCCATCCACTAGTGCGATATGGCCTGTTTTTATGCGATTGAGACGGATTGCATGCCCTTTTCATGCGATTGCGAGGTGCGCTCCTGTGTGTCTCCAATCGCAGATCACACGTGCTGCATGTTATTTATCTCAATCACCCAGAAATAATAATATAAAATACACTCAAGTAGCAAATCGCAATTGCAGGGCTCCCGGGAAGCTCCCAGCCAGATTGCAGGAAAAATGGATTCAACTCATTGCTGAGATAAAATTCCTTAGTGGATGGGGGCCTTTACTGATGTAAAGTCTGATCGGGACAATTGGGTGCTCTAAGATCCCATGCTGCTCCTTAGGCACCCTCCCAAATCCAATCCTCACCAGCCCACAAATACTGTAGCTGCTAGGGCTCTTTGTATGTCTCCTCTTTGCTACTTGCTATCGCATGCAACAAATATGCAGTTAGTAGGGTGCATTAAATAGGAATATTATTATAATGTGAAGGATTGTAAATATTTTTTTGTTAATCAGATTTAACGATGAGCATAATTAGATGATATGTGTTACATTGTTCTAATGCCAAATGCAAAGAGTGCAGATTTATATGCAGCCTTCGTAGTGACTGTATTCATTACAGGGGATGGTCTTCTAATGCAGAGCAATGGATGATGAGGAGAATCAGGATCAACTAATAAACAGGAACACTTCACAGGGGAAAGGCAGACGGCAAGGGCTCTTCCTCACAAGTGATGACGGTAATTATAGTTGTTCATCATATTAAGTAACAAAGTGCAACACCCTTAAATCTTGACAGTGATACTTTTTTTTACTAATAAAATCTACTTCTTCAAAACAAATATTTGCATATGCTGTTTGTTGCGTTTAAATATCATAAGGTACTCTGATTTGGTTAGTCCATTCCTTCCAACTTTCCCGATTCGAGTGAACAGTTCCGTTTTTCTGAGACGGCCCCACCTGCAGGCTGTAGTGTCCTGCGGGTGGAGGTGGTGAGGTTGAGGAGGACGCTCTGACACTACTACTTTGCCTTGCAAAGCAGCAGAGAATGCGCCAATTATCCACACACTCTGCTGGCTCCAAGAGAGCCTGGGGGTTTGTCAAGCAGCTTCGAAAATGCTGGACAAGCCCTCAGCATGACAGAAACGAGGATGTGGATCTTTGCATTGCTCTCGAGGTCATGCCCTCTTAATGCTAAGCCACACCCCCTAATTTCGGGAGGTGCACACATTTTTCCTGAGCAGGGCATCTCAAAAGGTGGTTAGGTATGTTAGTCTGTTTCTTCTACTTTCGGGTCATATTTAGGGCCTAATTCATGTTTGTACGCAATGGCCGTTTACGCAATGGTGCAATTATCGGTAGACTCTGTACGTGCCCCATTCACAAGCGCCAAGGTGCCATTGCCATCGCACTCACTAAGTTTTTATTGCAGAGTGAATGATTGGATGGGACCATTTGAGGGAAGTAATGGGGTGGCTGCAAAAACACAGGCATGTTATGGCCATTTTTTGGACGTGTATATGCTGTCAGCTGCAATAATGAATGTACAAAAACCTAGCTCCAAGTCTGCGTAGCTATAGAACTACCCTAGCAGTCAATGTTCCTCATTATTACGTATAGTCTGTGTGGGATCCGGTCTGAAGATCGACAGTGTCTAGGTCGACAATGTTTAGGTCAACCACTATAGGTCGACAGTCACTAGGTCGACATGGATGGAAGGTCGACAGGGTTTATAGGTCGACGTGCTAGGTCGACAGGTCTAAAGGTCGACATGAGTTTTTCACATTTTTATTTATTGGGGGATTTTTTCATACTTAACGATCCACGTGGACTATGATTGGAACGGTAAAGTGTGCCGAGTGAAGCGGTAGCGGAGCGAAGGCACCATGCCCGAAGCATGGCGAGCGGACGCGGTGCACTAATTTGGGATCCCGGTCACTTTACGAAGAAAACGACACCCCCCAAAAAAAAAATCCTCATGTCGACCTTTAGACCTGTCGACCTTCCATCCATGTCGACCTAGTGACTGTCGACCTAAACATTGTCGACCTAGATACTGTCGATAAAACGAACCACACCCAGTCTGTGTACGGAGATGCGAATGAGTTTGCGATGGCTTTGATGGGCGTCTGTCTTTTCTGGGCAGCAGAAACGATTAGCAATTCTGTATCTTAAATATCTGCAGTTGCGTATGCAAGTGCGTACAAACAGGAATTAGGCCCTTAGTCTGTATTGCCTGCTCCCCTTTCATATACTATTGTTCATAAGAAACGTTTTTGTTAAAAGGATTTTGATCAGTTTGGGTTTTAAGCTATGATTCATTTCATGAACATTATTCGTTTACTTTATAAAATAGTGTTCATGTCCTACAGAAGAACCCCATATGTCTTTTTAATTACAAAGTACGAAATCCTGTGGATATCAGGAGCAGATCAGAACCCTGTTCAATGGCACGTTGTGCATTAAATTTGCTGTGGTGGGCCTAGATTTTAAGCACAGTTCCTGAGGTGCAGAAGTTTACATCCAGTCATTGAAAGGAGTTGGACTGTGCAAAGTTGTTCTTGCTAAAGGAGACCTACACTTGTGTTAACAATTTTGCAGTACAAAAAAGAAAAATGTTAATTTGAAAGACTATAAATATACTGTAGTATGTGTTATACTGTGTGTTCTCTTTATGTTTATCTGGTAGAGAATGTTGGGGAATCAGATGAATCAGGGGATGAAGAGGAGGAGGATTTGGACGAAGAAGATGGTGAGGAGGAAGATGGATCTGGTGAGTGTCAAAATGAACAGATCTGCAATGAAGCCACAGTTTTTATCTGAAATGTTGTAGACTTGCAGCAAATCCCCTTCGAATTGCCGTTAGGACGCCTTAGTGGCAGACCACTTTTGTACTGTTTTAAGCACAGATATTGTCTAGCCTTTGTTCTCCATTATGTGAAGATTTTCACATTAATTTTGCCTTCTACCACATGACCATGACAGAATCGGCTTGGATGAGTATTTAGTCAGTCCGTTACTGCGTTTAAGCAGTTCAGTGCACTTCCCCGGGGTATGAGCAGGAACCTATGGTGCAGACACTAGTTCTTTTAATATGGATAAATTGGGTTTCTTTGAAAAATTAATTTTTTGAACTGGTGATCTCTGTGATGCCTGCAATAATACCCCTTTCACACTGACAAATATTTCCCGGGTTATTGCACATGAATGCGCTTCAACCCGGGAATTTGCTCAGTGTGAAAGGGTCCTGTAAGAATATCCCGGGACGAGCGTCCCGGCATTTCATCCCAGGTCTCGACCAGGGTTGAATCCGGTATCGTCCTGGGGTGCAGTGTGAATGGGTATGCTGGGTCAAGGCGACTCGGCACCCGTTCTCTGCATAGGAGGAGGCGGTGCTTGGAGATGATTATCTCCAAGCACAGCCTCCGGTAGTCAGCGGTGACGTCACCAAACCGGCAATATGCCGGGTCGGGCCGCAAGCCTGAAGGGGTGTCAAGCCGGGTCGCACCTGGGAAGCTCCCGTGTACACAATCCCGGGTGTGACTTAGCTATTGTCAGTGTGAAAGGGGTATAACTTAACTTTGCTCATGACTGGATTATATGTAGTGCGTGTTATATATCTATTCCGTTTTTCATTCCGTTTCCTCCCCAGAGGGTGTTTGGTATGGGTCTTTATACGCTTGCTTTATTTAATCTGTTAGATTCGGAAGAAGAGGAGGAGGATGATGATGAAGATGAGGAAGACCTACCTTTGGGAAGCACATATCCCACTCAGTCCTCAGCTGATCTGAATGAGGCTCAAAGCTCAGATGAGGAGAGAGAAAACTGTCCCATCTGTCTGAATGGTTTCAGAGACCAGGTTGTCGGAACCCCAGAAAACTGCAATCATTACTTCTGCCTGGACTGCATTGTCGAATGGTCAAAGGTTAGTGTAGTTGTGTAAACCCTCTCCCCTGCTCTAGATAAACAGTATTATTACGTAATACCAGAAATAAGTTTGGCAAAATGTTAAGCCTCATGGTTTAGTTGAATTGTGTTCTGCATAAAGTAAAATATAGTTAGTATGGTCCTTATTACCTATTCAAGACAGGCAAATGTTTTTAATTTCATACAGCTGGGATTACTACCTTAAAATAGCAACATCCCCTCTGTATACAGAACACGGATCTATCCCAGATATGTTTAAACAAGTTACTCTAAGAAGTATAAAATAAATGTACCATGTCCAATTGTTAGGGGTCATTTCCCTTAGATTCGCCCCACGAGTCCGTGCATGAAAATGCGGCTATATGTCACACTTCTGGCAGACCTGGACTCTCTCCTTTCTATTTACGGACACATAGTGCTTAGTACAAAAATCTGCAAGACGAGGCCACCAGGTGGGTGAGATTAGGTTCCGTTGTGGTGTTTCCATTCAACTCGCCCCCTTTGGCTAAATTAGTCAACACCTTAATTTGATAATGTCATTGGACGAGTTTGAGTTTCTGTTTGCTGTTTAGTTAAGTGCAAAATATTATGATCTGTTACCGGCCATTTTCTGTAAAGGCGGCTGATCATGTGTGTTGGTCAATAAGAGTATGGATGGGAAGACCAGGAAAATCTCTCTCAAACTTTTCTTCCATTTATTTATTCTTAGAATGCCAATTCATGCCCAGTGGACAGAATCACCTTCTCCTGCATTCACATCCGTGCACACTATGGTGGCGAGATCATAAAACAGGTGAGTGTGGTTATCCGTCTGGGAAAGGTGGTTTCTATATGTCCTGACTGTTGTAGGTGTACCCCACCCCTCTTACTCCTCTTACTATAAATGGTCATGATCATGTAGACATTGTTTTATGGGTAATTCATACAGCTGTATTATGATCCTCAGTTGTTGGCTATAGCATTATTGTAAAATGTAAATAAATGTCGACCTCGATAAGTGGGTATCCGCTATATTGTGTATGTTATGTGTATTCTACTCCAGTAATGTAAAATGCAGGTCTCTGATTTTCTGTGCTCGTCATAGGTTCCTGTGCAAAACAAAGCAGTGGAGACTGTGGTGATAGAGGACGATACTACAAACTGTGAGGTCTGTGGGCGCAGTGACCGCGAGGACCGTCTGCTACTCTGTGATGGCTGCGATGCTGGGTAAGTGCCTATATCACTTGGCTTTTACATTGGATTTGCTTGTCTTTATTGCTCTATGTATTGTTACATTTGTTTTGGGCAGAAATGAACTCCATTCACAGTGCCGGGTCAGTTGGATCTCTTCCATTTCTTCTCCGATCAGCAAACAAATACTGCTACCTGTACAGAGAGTTTATTCAAACAAAGGCTCCGTGTCATGTTTACATAATCCTCATTGCTCACTTGTAAAGCGCCACAGAATTCCACAGCACTGTAAAAATAGATCTCTAATATAGTACAGGATTAGGGAGACAGTTACCATCTCTGGGAGGAGTGAACAGCAGCTGAGAGATCTCACAAGTCCAAGGTTTCTGGTACAACTGATCCCAGCACGTTTTATTATACGGAGAACAGAAAACACTAACTAAACCTAAATCTTTCCTTACTGTCAACTACAAAAATGTTGGAAGTTTCAGCGAGTATACTGTAGCTCGCATACACTGAGTAGCATGTTTTCTCTCAGAGACTCTGCAGTTCCTAGCCTCAGCCAGTGGGTGACTGGATATCCAGCGTGAAACCTATTTAATGTAGTCACATGGTGATTCGGGCTCCCGATTTTCACTATGCGATAGGGGCTACGTCGGTATCGCGAGCACATACTGGGGGATATTCAATTGTTTGAAAAGTCGGTTGGGTATCTGTTTTTTCCTATTAGATAGGAAAAAAGACACCCAACTGACTTTTCAAACAATTGAATACCCCCCCAATGTCTGTGCTTGTGATACTGACTTATGTGCGATTTTGGCTAAGTGTCACTTTTGTCTATCTTGTCTACGAGATAGTCCAAATTGACTTGCCTGAACAGTCTATCTAGGCTTGCGATGCCGACCGCGCATCGGGATCGCAGGGTGACTTTCACCTTGCGATCTGCACTAACTTTTCTTACGATTTTGACTATATAGTCAAAATTGTAAGAAAAATCTCACCGTGTGTACATACCATTAGGCAAGAGGTCATAAAGACCTGAAATGGACCTATTGGATGGTTCCCATCCTCACTCTCAATTTATAACCCCAGGAACCCTTAAATGTGTGTATGTATGTATGTATGTATGTATGTATATATATGTATGTATGTATGTATATATATATGTATGTATGTGTGTATATATATATATATATATGTATATATATATATATATATATATATATATATATATATATATATATATATATATATATATATATATATATATTAGTGTGTGTAAAAAGGGAGGGGTAGGGGTACTAGCGACTAACAATATCTACACCTAAAGGATATATATATGAAGAATGATGCAATACGTATTTCTAAAAAAAGGGGGAGTATTTATTATAAAACAGACAATTTAATAACAATATTTGATAAAAAATGGGATGGAATAAAAGAGTGGGTTTAATCAATTAAAACATAAATTCAGGCTGACTAGCACATAAAAACACATCTGGAACAATAAAAAATTAATAAAATAAAAGTGTATTTGAGATAAGAGAGGTGCTTATCTTAAAAATGGAAGTTATGACATCACTTCCTGTTTAGGGCTACTTGGTATTACAATTGAATACAGCATTATAAAATTCAAAAAAGACAATTCTCAGGGGTAGATATTAAATAGATGATTTCCACAAGATTAATCCAGTGCAAAAACGAGTTTTAGAACTTGCATTAGAGTGAAATTAAGTCCGGGGGGCGCTTTTCGCGTCACTTCCGCCCCGCGTCTGTGCACTGCGCATGCGCACGGTGCCCCGCTTCCGGAATTCGCGTTCATGTACAGGCGCAATGCTGCCCCACTTCCGGCTTATTCTTTCTGTTAGGGATGCCACACTTCCTGTTTCGGCGGGGCGCGGTCTGTAGTTTCTATTGATTGGGTGGGTTACATTGTCAGTCATCCCGGCGGCCATCTTTTTGAAGCCATAAAATGCTGGACGCATTCCTATAGTGGCATGTTCAGCTTGCACAGAAATGCATATAAAAAACAGATAAAACGAGGATTAATACCTTAAAAGTGTTGTTAATTTTATGGTTGGAGCATGGGGAATGTTAAAAGAAAAACAGTTCATATTGCTAGAAACATGACATTTAAAAAAACGATATTTAAAAAAACGATATTTAAAAGTGTCGGGAGCTATAAAGCTGACTATCATATTAAATACTTATTATTCAAAGGAGCACTTATTCTATGTATATAAACTATTTACGTATCTTTTAAAAGTATATGAAGTAGCAACATATAGTGAATGGTGTTAGCATAAAAGAGGCCATAAAAAAATCTTTGGAGTAGTTAGTGACAGCTTATGGTGTCTCTTTAAATATAAATGAGGAACATGTACTCATATTGTCCATGTGCACATATTTTATTCTATTTTAATATCAGTGAGGGGTATGTATAAAATATACCGTGTGTACATGCAGTGCATGAAAGGTGAAGGGTGTGTGTGTGAGTGAAGGATTAGGGTTAATATAGTGACGTATGGGACATATTACGCAGGGGAAGGAGTGCAATTTAGCAATATTCTATAGTACTATGAATTATCTATATAGTGTAGATAATTGGATCTTTAATTAAGAAAAGTCGACCGGTGGCCAATTAGCCTGTCCTTGTATTAATGTTGTGCATCGCAGGTATGTCGTGAGTCTGCCGTATCCCACATTGTACAGTACCCAATCTTCCCAAGTGGTGCCCCGCTTGGTACTGGTTGGGCCCTACACTGCTTAGCTTCCAAGATCGGGCGAGATTGGGCGTCCGCCAGTGTGGTGTGACTGTATCTTGTGGGCAAATGACTTGGTCACACAGCCATCTGAGTTTATTAAAATAACAGGCAAATTGACATACTACATTGTGCTAAGGTTATAGTTAAACAGCCTGAGTTTTGTGATTAAACCATTAAGATGTTCAGATTTAATGAACGCACCACCAAACGTAACGAATGGTGCCAAAGGATATTCAATGAATAAGCTCAGAGTAACACCACACCCCCACCTGATGATCTGGACGATTTATTCTGGGGAATGGAACGCTTATTATCTAAAGAAATTAAAACATGGTGGGATATTAAAGGGCTGGAACATTACATTGAAGTAAATAGAGTACCGAGAGGACTGAGAATTCTAAAACAACCCACCCTTGGTAACACAGACCCTGAATTCATTGAAAAATGGGATTCCATCCTACATACATGCTCAATTAACCTGATGAAACTTCTAATAAGTGAAAGGAGGAGAAATGCAGCGGCTTTAGAAAAAGAAATAAAGGAGAAAGAAGCCGAACTGGAACCCCACAAAAGTAAAGAAGATTACAGGGTGAATGAGAATGTCCTTAACAAAAAGCTGGAACACATCGAAGAGGAGGTCATATGAGGCAAGGAGAAGAAATTTCTCAGAGATAAAAGGGACTACGAACAAGGTAATGTGAAAAATTGGAGCAGATTTAAGACTTATGACAGATCTCAAAAGACTGATCAGAAATACCAGTGGAAGACTATACCGCTCAAAACGAGACCAGCACGGAGGGTTGATTCGCCAGCTACACCATCCATCAGAACATCTAACAGATTCAACACGTTCAACCGATTCAGAACCAATAGTAAACAAGATTTTTTTATCCTCACGACAAGGAGCAAGAACAAAAGATCCCCCCAGGAGCACAATCTACGAGGACGTCAAACATGCCTCTCCACTCAAAAGAAGGTTTGCAGAAGTAGAGGAAAACGGGGCGGTAGGAGGAAAAGAGTTCAAAAAGAGAAATCTGTAAGCCACAACACAGGAGATAAAGGAATCTTTAACCTATCCACACATATACATACCGACTCAGAACACTCACTACTTAGCAAAGGATTATCATTTGCACCTTCAGAGGGTTTAAACAAGTTTGATACCTTCATTGACCTCAACAAATTTGTGAGGAAACTTACATTAAAAAGACACTTCCTGAGAAAAGAGAACGCCATCATATCAAACTATGAAGCAAGTTCAAAATCTGGACTTAAACCGAAAAGTAAATACTACCCAGTGGAATCTAAAGGGAGCAACATAAGTATTTTTTTACGATTTAGTGAAAAAAGATCTATGCGACACAGAACCCACACCGGTGGTGAATAAGAATCTCCACAACAAAGAAATCGAAGCACTGAAAAATCTCCAAAAGAACAAGCAACTTGTAATAAAACCGGCTGACAAAGGGGGGGGGGGGGGGGGGGGGGGTTGGTTATCCTGGACAGGGACAAATATGTCCAAGAGGCACAGAGACTCTTAGGAGACACCAGCTCCTATGTCTTGTTGCCAGATGATCCAAAAAACGCATTTATAGATGAACTCAGATCCTTACTTTTACAAGGTCTGAGAAGTGACGTCATTACAAAGGATGAATTTTCATTTTTTAATGCAATCCAACCCCACGACCCCCATATTCTATTTTTTACCCAAAATCCACAAGTGCCTATCCAACCCACCAGGAAGACCTATTGTTGCAGGCATAGACTCCCTTACGTCTAATCTGTCTAAATACGTGGACACTTTCCTGAACCCGTATGTCAGAGAGTTACCATCGTTCCTGCAGGACACCACTATGGTATTAAATGAGATGAAGAACATTAAATGGAAAGACTCGTATCTATGGATAACCATTGATGTCCAGTCATTATATACCTGTATTGAACATAAGAAAGGGATTGAAGCGAGCAGAGTGTACCTCAACAAAGACCCATCCCTTACAGAAGCACATAGGACTTTTATTTGTGAATTGATGGATTTTATTTTAAGCCGGAACTATTTTAAATTTTTAGACAAATTTTATTTGCAACAGTGTGGCACCGCTATGGGCACTATTTTTGCACCGAGCTTTGCTAACTTGTTTATGGGCCAATGGGAGGAGAAGTATATGTACAACACGCAACATTTTGAAAAATGTCATTATGTACAAAAGAGATATAGATGACATTTTGATCATCTAGGATGGCAGTACTGATTCATTTATGGACTTTTTTAAACTTTTACAACTCAATGATTTTAACCTGTCTTTTACTTGCAACATGGATAAAAGTTCAATTGAGTTCCTGGACCTGATTCTAATTGGAGAGGAAGGGGCAGTCACCACAAAAAACTACATAAAAAATGTCGACAAGAACAGCTATCTTCACTACAAGAGCAGTCACTCTAAAAAGTGGAAAAACAACATCCCCTACTCCCAATTTCATAGAATCAGGAGAAACTGCAACAAGACCGAAGATTGTGAAGAACAACTCGAAATTTACAGAAAAAGGTTTGAGGGAAAAAAGGTACCCCAAAGCTATACTAGACGGAGCCATTGAGAGAACAAGAAATCTTGAGAGAGAACATCTATTAACTTAGAGAAAAAAACAGAGAAAGGAGCCGTCTCCTTCATAACGACTTACAGCAGCCATGAACATTCCATCAGAACCTCATTAAAAGCACACTGGGGCATACTCCTGATGGACCCTATCCTTAAAGAGATCCTCCCTGCACAACCGGAGCTGATCTTTCGTAAATCAAGAAATCTAAAGGACATTCTCGCACCCAGTATGCTACGAGAACTACCTCCTGAGGACAATCAATGATCTCTTCCGAAATGTGTTGGAGCATATAAATGTGGACATTGTAATGTTTGCAGATTCCTCAATCCTAACAGGAGAACATTCACCAACACTGATGGTACTCGAGAATTCGAAATCAAGGAATTCATGAACTGTAATAGTACGTCAGTTATTTACCTCTTGGAGTGCACTTGCCACAAAAAGTATGTGGGGAAAACAAAGAGGACTTTGAAAATCAGGATCCAAGAACATATACGCAGTATCAAAAACAAACTAGAGACACATCTACTATATAGACATTTTAAACACGAACACAAGTCCAACCCGGAAGAACTGTCCTTTAAGGCGATTGAACACGTCACAAGCTGCGACAGAGGAGGAGATCTAGCGAAGAAGTTGTCCCAGAGAGAGATGTACTGGATCTTTCAACTGAAAACTGCACATCCCATGGGCTTCAATGAAGGATACGAGATCGCACCGTTCCTGTGATAAGAAGTTACATCTCGTTTATCTCTCTTTTTACCTATTGGAGTTCTCTATATTAGACCACTATGCACCTGACACTTTATGTATTTGTTTAACTATAACCTTAGCACAATGTAGTATGTCAATTTGCCTGTTATTTTAATAAACTCGGATGGCTGTGTGACCAAGTCATTTGTCCACAAGATACAGTCGCACCACACTGGCGGACGCTCAATCTCGCCCGATCTTGGAAGCTAAGCAGTGTAGGGCCCAACCAGTACCAAGCGGGGCACCACTTGGGAAGATTGGGTACTGTACAATGTGGGATACGGCAGACTCACGACATACCTGCGATGTACAACATTAATACAAGGACAGGCTAATTGGCCACCGGTCGACTTTTCTTAATTAAAGATCCAATTATCTACACTATATAGATAATTCATAGTACTGTAGAATATTGCTAAATTGCACTCCTTCCCCTGCCTAATATGTCCCATACGTCACTATATTAACTCTAATCCTTCACTCATACACACACACCCTTCACCTTTCATGCACTGCATGTACACACGGTATATTTTATACATACCCCTCACTGATATTAAAATAGAATAAAATATGTGCACATGGACAATATTAGTACATGTTCCTCATTTATATTTAAAGAGACACCATAAGCTATCACTAACTACTCCAAAGATTTTTTATGGCCTCTTTTATGCTAACTAACACCATTCACTATATGTTGCTACTTCATATACTTTTAAAAGATACGTAAATAGTTTATATACATAGAATAAGTGCTCCTTTGAATAATAAGTATTTAATATGATAGTCAGCTTTATAGCTCCCGACACTTTTAAATATCGTTTTTTTAAATATAGTTTTTTTAAATGTCATGTTTCTAGCAATATGAACTGTTTTTCTTTTAACATTCCCCATGCTCCAACCATAAAATTAACTTAACACTTTTAAGGTATTAATCCTCGTTTTATCTGTTTTTTTTATATGCATTTCTGTGCAAGCTGAACATGCCACTATAGGAATGCGTCCAGCATTTTATGGCTTCAAAAAGATGGCCGCCGGGATGACTGACAATGTAACCCACCCAATCAATAGAAACTACAGGCCGCGCCCCGCCGAAACAGGAAGTGTGGCATCCCTAACAGAAGGAACAAGCCGGAAGTAGGGCAGCATTGCGCCTGTACATGAACGCGAATTCCGGAAGCGGGGCACCGTGCGCATGCGCAGTGCACAGACGCGGGGCGGAAGTGACGCGAAAAGCGCCCCCCGGACTTAATTTAACTCTAATGCAAGTTCTAAAACTCGTTTTTGCACTGGATTAATCTTGTGGAAATCATCTATTTAATATCTATCCCTGAGAATTGTCTTTTTTGAATTTTATAATGCTGTATTCAATTGTAATACCAAGTAGCCCTAAACAGGAAGTGATGTCATAACTACATTTCTAATTACCTTGGCTATAAATAGAATCACTGTTCAGTAGTCCTTTACCCCTTGATGAAGTCAGACGGACGAAACGCATTGGGTGCACCTCAAGTGACCTTCCATTTTTAAGATAAGCACCTCTCTTATCTTAAATACACTCTTTTATTTTATTAATTTTTTATTGTTCCAGATGTGTTTTTATGTGCTAGTCAGCCTGAATTTATGTTTTAATTGATTAAACCCACCCTTTTATTCCATCCCATTTTTTATCAAATATTGTTATTAAATTGTCTGTTTTATAATAAATACTCCCCCTTTTTTTAGAAATACGTATTGCATCATTCTTCATATATATATATATATATATATATATATATATATATATATATATATATATATATATATATATCTATATCCTTTAGGTGTAGATATTGTTAGTCGCTAGTACCCCTACCCTCCCTTTTTACACTTTTAACTAACAGGCAGCTTATCACTGCCTTTTATTTGGGGTCAGCTGACGCCTTTTACCCTTAAAGGAGTGTCTACACCCCTGGTTATTTTTAAACCGTATAGTCCGCCTACACACTTATACTTGTGGCGCCATACTCCCACTAATATATATATATATATATATATATATATATATTTTGCATCAAACGCCCCGACATTCAGAATGCTTGCTATCCCTATTCTTAAAATGTACCTTTTTAGCATAGGCACGACTGTGCAAATTTTTTTTGATGTACGATTTGACTTAGGTGGTCCACCTCCACACCCAAAAATTGTCTGTATTGTACTGTACTGTATTGTATTGTAAGAACATAAGAATATAACAAAGAAAGGGAACAGCATGAAGCCTCATGGGCCTATTGTGGCTGTTCCCATCCAAATCATTAATCAAATCATTATTTCTTTTTCAGATAAAATAAATAGAAATTTATAGAAAAAAATAGAAATAAAATAAATAGAAAAATAGAAATTTATAGAAATCTTTAATCTTCAGGGGCATGGTGGGCCACATAAATATCATCTCAGATTCTTCAAAATTGGTATGCACTATATCCTTAATTCAAAAAAATGTACCATGGGGACAAATAATTTTTCTTTTAAAAATTCATGGGGCGTTTGATGCACCCTAATATATATATATTTCTCTAACGTCCTAAGTGGATGCTGGGGACTCCGTAAGGACCATGGGGAATAGCGGCTCCGCAGGAGACTGGGCACATCTAAAGAAAGCTTTAGGACTATCTGGTGTGCACTGGCTCCTCCCCCTATGACCCTCCTCCAAGCCTCAGTTAGATCTCTGTGCCCGAACGAGAAGGGTGCACACTAGGGGCTCTCCTGAGCTTCTTAGTGAAAGTTTTTTTAGGTTTTTTATTTTCAGTGAGACCTGCTGGCAACAGGCTCACTGCATCGAGGGACTAAGGGGAGAAGAAGCGAACTCACCTGCGTGCAGAGTGGATTGGGCTTCTTAGGCTACTGGACATTAGCTCCAGAGGGACGATCACAGGCCCAGCCTGGATGGGTCCCAGAGCCGCGCCGCCGGCCCCCTTACAGAGCCAGAAGGCAGAAGAGGTCCGGAAAATCGGCGGCAGAAGACGTCCTGTCTTCAACAAGGTAGCGCACAGCACTGCAGCTGTGCGCCATTGCTCTCAGCACACTTCACACTCCGGTCACTGAGGGTGCAGGGCGCTGGGGAGAAGCGCCCTGAGACGCAATAATAAACACCTTGGATGGCAAAAAAATGCATCACATATAGCTCCTGGGCTATATGGATGCATTTAACCCCTGCCAAAATACATAGAAAAATGGGAGATAAGGGGGCGGAGCCTATCTCCTCAGCACACTGGCGCCATTTTCCCTCACAGCTCCGTTGGAGGGAAGCTCCCTGTCTCTCCCCTGCAGTCACTACACTACAGAAAGGGTTATAAAAGAGAGGGGGGGCACTAATTACGCGCAGTATTAAATATACAGCAGCTATAAGGGGAAAAAACACTTATATAAGGTTATCCCTGTGTATATATATATAGCGCTCTGGTGTGTGCTGGCAAACTCTCCCTCTGTCTCCCCAAAGGGCTAGTGGGGTCCTGTCCTCTATCAGAGCATTCCCTGTGTGTGTGCTGTATGTCGGTACGTTTGTGTCGACATGTATGAGGAGAAAAATTATGTGGAGACGGAGCAGATTGCCTGTAATAGTGATGTCACCCCCTAGGGGGTCGACACCTGAGTGGATGAACTGTTGGAAGGAATTACATGACAGTGTCAGCTCTGTATAAAAGACAGTGGTTGACATGAGACAGCCGGCTACTCAGCTTGTGCCTGTCCAGACGTCTCATAGGCCGTCAGGGGCTCTAAAGCGCCCGTTACCTCAGATGGCAGATATAGACGCCGACACGGATACTGACTCCAGTGTCGACGGTGAAGAGACAAATGTGACTTCCAGTAGGGCCACACGTTACATGATTGAGGCAATGAAAAATGTTTTTACACATTTCTGATAATACGAGTACCACCAAAAAGGGGTATTATGTTCGGTGAGGAAAAACTACCTGTAGTTTTCCTGAATCTGAGAAATTAAATGAGGTGTGTGATGATGCGTGGTTTTCCCCCGATAACAACTGATAATTTCTAAAATGTTATTGGCATTATATCCTTTCCCGCCAGAGGTTAGGGTGCGTTGGGAAACACCCCCTAGGGTGGATAAAGCGCTCACACGCTTGTAAGGGCTCTACCCTCTCCTGAGATGGCCGCCCTTAAGGATCCTGCTGATAGAAAGCAGAAGGGTATCCTAAAATGTATTTACACACATATTGGTGTTATACTGCGACCAGCAATCGCCTCAGCCTGGATGTGCAGTGCTGGGTTGGCGTGGTCGGATTCCCTGACTGAAAATATTGATACCCTAGATAGGGACAGTATATTTTTGCCTATAGAGCATTTAAAAGATGCATTTCTATATATGCGTGCTGCACAGCGGAATATTTGCCGACTGGCATCAAGTCTAAGTGCGTTGTCCATTTCTACCAGTAGAGGGTTATGGACACGTCAGTGGTCAGGTGATGCGTATTCCAAACGGCATTTGGAAGTATTGCCTTATTAAAGGGAGGAGTTATTTGGGGTCGGTCTTTCAGACCTGGTGGCCACGGCAACAGCTGGGAAATCCACGTTTGTACCCCAGGTCGCCTCTCAACATGAGAAGACGCCGTATTATCAGGCGCAGTCTTTTCGTGGACAAGCGGGCAAAAGATTCCTCATTTCTGCCCCGTGACAGAGGGAGAGGAAAAAGGCTGCAGATATCAGCCAGTTCCCAGGAACAGAAACCCTCTCCCGCCTCTGCCAAGCCCTCAGTATGACGCTGGGGCTTTACAAGCAGAATCAGGCACGGTGGGGGGCCCGTCTCAATGAATTTCAGCGCGCAGTGGGCTCACTCGCAAGTAGACCCCTGGATCCTTCAGGTGATATCTCGGGTACAAATTAGAATTCGAGACGTCTCCCCCTCGCCGTTTCCTAAAGTCGGCTTTACCGATGTCTCCTTCTGACAGGGAGACTGTTTTGGAAGCCATTCACAAGCTGTATTCCCAGCAGGTGATAACAAGGTACCCCTCCTGCAACAGGGAACGGGGTATTATTCCACACCGTTGTGGTACCGAAGCCGGACGGCTCGGTGAGTCCGATTCTAAATCTAAAATCTTTGAACACTTACATACAGAGGTTCAAATTCAAGATTGAGTCACTCAGAGCAGTGATTGCGAACCTGGAAGAAGGGGACTACATGATGTCTCGGGACATCAAGGATGCTTACCTTCATATCAAAATTTACCCTTCTCATCAAGGGTACCTCAGGTTTATGGTACAGAACTGTCACTATCAGTTCAGACGCTGCCGTATGGATGGTCCACGGCACCCCGGGTCTTTACCAAGGTAATGGCCGAAATTATGATATTCCTTCGAGGAGGGAATTTTAGTTATCCTTTACTTGGACGATTCCCTGATAAGGGTAAGATCCAGGGAACAGTTGGAGGTCGGTGTAGCACTATTTCAGGTAGTGTTGCGGCAGCACGATTGGATTCTCAATATTCCAAAATCGCAGCTGGTTCCGACGACTTGTCTTCTGTTCCTAGGGATGATCCTGGACACAGTCCAGAAAAAGGCTTTTCTCCCGGAGAAGAAAGCCAGGGAGTTATCCGAGTTAGTCAGGAACCTCCTAAAACCGAGCCAAGTCTCAGTGCATCAATGCACAAGGGTTCTGGGTAAAATGGTGGCTTCCTACGAAGCAATCCCATTCGGCAGATTCCACGCAAGAACTTTCCAGTGGGACCTGCTGGACAAATGGTCCGGGTCGCATCTTCAGATGCATCAGCGGATAACCCTGTCACCAAGGACAAGGGTGTCCCTCCTGTGGTGGTTGCAGAGTGCTCATCTTCTAGAGGGCCGCAGATTCGGCATTCAGGACTGGGTCCTGGTGACCACTGATGCCAGCCTGCAAGGCTGGGGAGCAGTCACACAGGGAAGGTATATCCAGGGCTTATGGTCAAGCCTGGAGACATCACTTCACATAAATATCCTGAAGCTAAGGGCCATTTACAATGCTCTAAGCTTAGCAAGACCTCTGCTTCAAGGTCAGCCGGTGTTGACCCAGTCGGACAACATCACGGCAGTCACCCACGTAAACAGACAGGGTGGCACAAGAAGCAGGAGGGCAATGGCAGAAGCTGCAAGGATTCTTCGCTGGGCGGAAAATCATGGGATAGCACTGTCAGCAGTATTCATTCCGGGAGTGGACAACTGGGAAGCAGACTTCCTCAGCACAACCTCCTCCCGGGAGAGTGGGGACTTCATCCAGAAGTCTTCCACATGATTAAAAACTCGACAGGTATTGCGCCAGGTCAAGGGACCCTCAGGCAATAGCTGTAGACGTTCTGGTAACACCGTGGGTGTACCAGTCAGTGTATGTGTTCCCTCCTCTGCCTCTCATACCCAAGGTACTGAGATTGATAAGATGGAGAGGAGTAAGCACTATATTCGTGGCTCCGGATTGGCCAAGAAGGACTTGGTAACCGGAACTTCAAGAGATGCTCACGGAGGATCCGTGGCCTCTACCTCTAAGAAGGGACCTGCTCCAGCAAGGACCCTGTCTGTTCCAAGACTTACCGCGGCTGCGTTTGACGGCATGGCGGTTGAACGCCGGATCCTGAAGGAAAAAAGGCATTCCGGATGAAGTCATCCCTATCCTGATCAAAGCCAGGAAGGATGTAACCGCAAAACATTATCACCGCATTTGGCAAAAATATGTTGCGTGGTGCGAGGCCAGTAAGGCCCGACGGAGGAAATTCAACTGGGTCGATTCCTACATTTCCTGCAAACAGGAGTGTCTATGGGCCTGAAATTGGGGTCCATTAAGGTTCAAATTTCGGCCCTGTCAATTTTCTTCCTAAAAGAACTATCTTCAGTCCCTGAAGTTCAGACGTTTGTAAAAGGGGTACTGCATTTACAGCCTCCTTTTGTGCCTCCAGTGGCACTTTGGGATCTCAATGTAGTTTTTGGGCTCCAAAAGCCACATTGGTTGAACCACTTAAATCTGTGGAGTTAAAATATCTCACATGGAAAGTGGTCATGCTGTTGGCCCTGGCCTGGGCCAGGCGCGTGTCAGAATTGGCGGCTTTATCCTGTAAAGGCCCTTATCTGATTTTCCATTCGGACAGGGCGGAATTGAGGACTCGTCCTCAGTTTCTCCCTAAGGTGGTTTCAGCGTTTTACCTGAACCAACCTATTGTGGTGCCTGCGGCTACTAGGGACTTGGAGGACTCCAAGTTGCTAGACGTTGTCAGGGCCCTGAAAATATATGTTTCCAGGACGGCTGGAGTCAGGAAAACTGACTTGCTGTTTATCCTGTATGCACCCAACAAGCTGGGTGCTCCTGCTTCTAAGCAGACTATTGCTCGTTGGATTTGTAGTACAATTCAGCTTGCACATTCTGTGGCAGGCCTGCCACAGCCAAAAATCTGTAAATGCCCACTCCACAAGGAAGGGGGCTCATCTTGGGCGGCTGCCCGAGGGGTCTCGGCTTTACAACTTTGCCGAGCAGCTACTTGGTCAGGAGCAAATACGTTTGTAAAATTCTACAAAATTGATACCCTGGCTGAGGAGGACCTGGAGTTCTCTCATTTGGTGCTGCAGAGTCATCCGCACTCTCCCGCCCGTTTGGGAGCTTTGGTATAATCCCCATGGTCCTTACGGAGTCCCCAGCATCCACTTAGGACGTTAGAGAAAATAAGAATTTACTTACCGATAATTCTATTTCTCGTAGTCCGTAGTGGATGCTGGGCGCCCATCCCAAGTGCGGATTGTCTGCAATACTGGTACATAGTTATTGTTACCAAAAAAATCGGGTTATTGCTGTAGTGAGCCATCTTTTCTAGAGGCTCCTCTGTTATCATGCTGTTAACTGGGTTCAGATCACAAGTTGTACAGTGTGATTGGTGTGGCTGGTATGAGTCTTACCCGGGATTCAAAATCCTTCCTTATTGTGTACGCTCGTCCGGGCACAGTATCCTAACTGAGGCTTGGAGGAGGGTCATAGGGGGAGGAGCCAGTGCACACCAGATAGTCCTAAAGCTTTCTTTAGATGTGCCCAGTCTCCTGCGGAGCCGCTATTCCCCATGGTCCTTACGGAGTCCCCAGCATCCACTACGGACTACGAGAAATAGAATTATCGGTAAGTAAATTCTTATTTTATTGTGTTTGTTTATTAAAAGCTGTATGCACTCCAATCTCATCGGCAGGGGTGCTTCCTGTAATGCTCCTGCATGTAACTTTGACCCCATGCAACCTGTTTTCAATAACCGTGTACTTGCCAATCCCCCAAAAAACAAAGATTTATTTAATTTTGCATCACCATAAGAAAACTCCAAACAGCTATGAAGAGCAGTGGGTTTTCCTATTCATACCACTGAATACATTCTCATCCTAAAGTGTGAATTTAATATTTGTCTACGTTTTGGACCCCTTCCGTTTTGGTTATATGCATGTGGAATGTAGCTGCCATTAAGCTGGTGGTCTCGAGAAAGGACCATAAGGGGTCTGGATGCAGTGGTATGAATATGAAAGCCCGCTGCGTTTCAGAATGGTGATTTCTTATGACGATGCAAGATTAAATAAATGGATTTGTCGTCTTTGGATTGTTGAGTACAGTGCTAAAAAAATAAATAAAATTCTCCTGATGTTTGGCGCACACTTATAAATGTATAAGGCATTCCTTTGTCCCCTATATGCACATATGTCCTCATTTATTTGATGCTTGCTTTAGATACCACATGGAATGTCTGACGCCTGCCCTGAACGCTATTCCTGTGGATGAATGGTTCTGTCCAGAATGTGCTGCTGCTAATCGGCAGGAAGATGGTAATTATACTGTGCATAGTCACGCTGTCGCTAAACACACTTACACTTTGCAGTGTTTGAAATTTCTGGCAAATGTAGTGGGAACTGTTGTGAGAGAAGCTGTTTGAAAATATTTTAAAGTTTGTGTCCTTTTACGGTTTTCTGACCAGTATGACCCAAAGTCCACCTCTTACTTTCACAGACCTTTCTGTGTAGTGGGAGGGTTCCTCCCATTTGACTTGTGCTTAACATTAAAATATAATGAGATTAACTTTGCGTAAAGAACAGGACAGCATTACTAAATAGATTGTTTTTATGGCAAGTATACAAAATGGTGCTGATGCTGGTGGGCCAATAACTCCAATTCTATTGGCTATTACAAAAAGCAGACCTCCAATCTGCTTGCTAAGCAGCTTCGCAGTCTGTACTGCTGGTCTGGACCCCATACTGCCATTTGTTGCATAGTGTATTTGATAGATTTAATTTAATGTTGCATCTAACACTGTAATTGGTTAATAGACCAGACAAAGTACTATTTGTATAGTGGTCACCAGCTGCATGCTATAGGCCTCCTATATGCAGCTTCCTGTAACTACTGGCCAGCTTTCAGTAGTCCATGCCCTTTGGCTAGAGAAACAACTGCTCAAATTTAGACTGATCTCCATACCAGTAGGAAAAGAAGCCACAGTGAACAAATGGATTTGATTTGGAACGTTCTAGTCATGGCAGTATTAACGTTAGAGTAACAAAGAGTACTATTCTGTTTTTTATGGAGTTTGAGCATGGAGGCACAATAATGAAATATCAGTCCCTCCTCCTCTATTCTGTTTTTATTTTATTTCATTTGTACAACAATAATTTCTCTGACGTCCTAGTGGATGCTGGGAACTCCGTAAGGACCATGGGGAATAGCGGCTCCGCAGGAGACTGGGCACAAATAGAAAGCTTTAGTACTACCTGGTGTGCACTGGCTCCTCCCCCCTATGACCCTCCTCCAAGCCTCAGTTAGATTTTTGTGCCCGAACGAGAAGGGTGCACACTAGGGGCTCTCCTGAGCTTCTTAGTGAAAGTTTTAGTTTAGGTTTTTTATTTTCAGTGAGACCTGCTGGCAACAGGCTCACTGCATCGAGGGACTAAGGGGAGAAGAAGCGAACTCACCTGCGTGCAGAGTGGATTGGGCTTCTTGGCTACTGGACACCATTAGCTCCAGAGGGACCGCTCACAGGCCCAGCCTTGGAGCTCGGTCCCAGAGCCGCGCCGCCGGCACCCCTACAGAGCCAGAAGCAAGAAGAGTCCGGCAAATCGGCGGCAGAAGACATCCTGTCTTCCACAAGGTAGCGCACAGCACTGCAGCTGTGCGCCATTGCTTCTCAGCACACTTCACACTCCGGTCACTGAGGGTGCAGGGCGCTAGGGGGGGGCGCCCTGAGCAGCAATAGAAACACCTTGGCTGGCTAAAAATACATCACATATAGCTCCTGGGCTATATGGATGAATTTTAACCCCTGCCAGATTTTCACAAAAAGCGGGAGAAAGGCTGCCGAGAAGGGGGCGGAGCCTATCTCCTCAGCACACAGGCGCCATTTTCCCTCACAGCTCCGCTGGAAGGACGTCTCCCTGACTCTCCCCTGCAGTCCTGCACTACAGAAACAGGGTAAAAAAGAGAGGGGGGCACTAATTGGCGGGTTATTAACAATACAGCAGCTATAAGGGAGAAACACTTATATAAGGTTGTCCCTATATCTATATATAGCGCTATGGTGTGTGCTGGCATACTCTCCCTCTGTCTCCCCAAAGGGCTAGTGGGGTCCTGTCCTCTATCAGAGCATTCCCTGTGCGTGTGCTGTGTGTCGGTACGTTTGTGTCGACATGTATGAGGAGGAAAATGATGTGGAGGCGGGGCAATTGCCTATAATAGAGATGTCACCCCCTAAGGAGTCGACACCTGAGTGGATGGCTTTATGGAAGGATTTACGTGACAGTGTCAGCTCCTTACAAAAGACGGTTGATGACATGAGACAGCCGACTAATCAGCTAGTCCCTGTCCAGGCGTCTCAAAAACCATCAGGGTCTCTAAAAAGGCCGTTACCTCAGGTGGTGGATACTGACGTCGACACGGATACTGACTCCAGTGTCGACGGTGAGGAGACAAACGTGACTTCCAGTAGGGCCACACGTTACATGATCACGGCAATGAGAGAGGTGTTAAACATTTCTGATACTGCAAGTACCACTAAAAAGGGTATTATGTGGGGTGTGAAAAAACTACCTGTAGTTTTTCCTGAATCAGACGAATTAAATGAGGTGTGTGATAAAGCGTGGGTTTCCCCCGATAAAAAACTGATAATTTCTAAAAAGTTATTGGCATTATACCCTTTCCCGCCAGCGGTTAGGGCGCGTTGGGAAACACCCCCTAGAGTGGATAAAGCGCTCACACGCTTATCAAAACAAGTGGCGTTACCGTCTCCTGATACGGCCGCCCTCAAGGAACCAGGTGACAGAAAACTGGAGAATATCCTTAAAAGTATATACACACATACTGGTGTTATACTGCGACCAGCAATCGCCTCAGCCTGGATGTGCAGCGCTGGGGTGGCTTGGTCGGATTCCCTGACTGAAAATATTGATACCCTGGATAGGGACAGTATATTGTTGACTATAGAGCATTTAAAAGATGCATTTCTATATATGCGAGATGCACAGAGGGATATTTCCACTCTGGCTTCAAGAGTGAGTGCGCTGTCCATTTCTGCCAGAAGAGGATTATGGACGCGACAGTGGTCAGGTGATGCGGACTCTAAACGGCATATGGAAATATTGCCTTATAAAGGGGAGGAGTTATTTGGGGTCGGTCTATCGGACCTGGTGGCCACGGCAACTGCTGGGAAATCCACATTTTTACCCCAGGTAGCCTCTCAACATAAAAAGACGCCGTCTTATCCGGCTCAGTCCTTTCGTCCCCATAAGGGCAAGCGGGCAAAAGGTTCCTCTTTTCTGCCCCGGGGCAGAGGAAGGGGAAAAAGACTGCAACAGACAGCCACTTCCCAGGAACAAAAGCCCTCCCCCGCTTCTGCCAAGTCCTCAGCATGACGCTGGGGCCTTACAAGCGGACTCAGGCACGGTGGGGGCCCGTCTCAAGAATTTCAGCGCGCAGTGGGCTCACTCGCAAGTGGACCCCTGGATCCTGCAAGTAGTATCTCAGGGGTACAAATTGGAGTTCGAGACGTCTCCCCCTCGCCGGTTCCTGAAGTCTGCTTTACCAACGTCTCCCTCCGACAGGGAGGCAGTATTGGAGGCAGTTCACAAGCTGTATTCCCAGCAGGTGATAATCAAGGTATCGCGCCTGCAACAAGGGAAGGGGTATTATTCCACGCTGTTTGTGGTACCGAAGCCGGACGGCTCGGTGAGACCAATTTTAAATCTGAAGTCTTTGAACACTTACATACAGAGGTTCAAATTCAAGATGGAGTCACTCAGGGCAGTGATCGTGAACCTGGAAGAGGGGGACTATATGGTGTCTCTGGACATCAAAGATGCCTACCTCCATGTCCCCATTTACCCTTCTCATCAAGGGTACCTCAGGTTTGTGGTACAAAACTGTCACTATCAGTTTCAGACGCTGCCGTTTGGATTATCCACGGCACCTCGGGTCTTTACCAAGGTAATGGCCGAAATGATGATTCTTCTTCGAAGAAAAGGCGTTTTAATTATCCCTTACTTGGACGATCTCCTGATAAGAGCAAGATCCAGAGAACAGTTAGTAGTCGGAGTAGCCCTATCTCAAGTAGTGCTACGGCAGCACGGCTGGATTCTAAATATCCCAAAATCGCAGCTGATTCCGACAACACGTCTTCTGTTCCTAGGGATGATTCTGGACACAGTCCAGAAAAAGGTGTTCCTTCCGGAGGAGAAAGCCAGGGAGTTATCCGAACTGGTCAGAAACCTCCTGAAACCAGGGCAAGTCTCAGTGCATCAATGCACAAGAGTCTTGGGAAAGATAGTAGCTTCCTACGAAGCGATTCCATTCGGCAGATTCCACGCAAGAACGTTCCAGTGGGATCTGCTGGACAAATGGTCCGGATCGCATCTTCAGATGCATCAACGGATAACCCTGTCCCCAAGGACAAGGGTGTCTCTTCTGTGGTGGTTGCAGAGTGCTCATCTTCTAGAGGGCCGCAGATTCGGCATTCAGGACTGGGTCCTGGTGACCACGGATGCCAGCCTGAGAGGCTGGGGAGCAGTCACACAAGGAAGAAATTTCCAGGGCTTGTGGTCAAGCCTGGAGACATCACTTCACATAAATATCCTGGAGCTAAGGGCCATCTACAATGCTCTAAGCCTAGCACGACCTCTGCTTCAAGGTCAGCCGGTGCTGATTCAGTCAGACAACATCACGGCAGTCGCCCACGTAAACAGACAGGGCGGCACAAGAAGCAGGAGGGCAATGGCAGAAGTTGCAAGGATTCTTCGCTGGGCGGAAAATCATGTGATAGCACTGTCAGCAGTGTTCATTCCGGGAGTGGACAACTGGGAAGCAGACTTCCTCAGCAGGCACGACCTCCACCCGGGAGAGTGGGGACTTCACCCAGAAGTCTTCCACATGATTGTGAACCGTTGGGAAAAACCAAAGGTGGACATGATGGCGTCACGCCTCAACAAAAAACTAGACAGGTATTGCGCCAGGTCACGGGACCCTCAGGCAATAGCTGTGGACGCGCTGGTAACACCGTGGGTGTACCAGTCAGTGTATGTGTTCCCTCCTCTGCCTCTCATACCCAAGGTACTGAGAATCATAAGAAGGAGAGGAGTAAGGACTATACTCGTGGCTCCGGATTGGCCAAGAAGGACTTGGTACCCGGAACTTCAAGAGATGCTCACGGAGGACCCGTGGCCTCTACCTCTACGAAGGGACCTGCTCCAGCAGGGACCCTGTCTACTCCAAGACTTACCGCGGCTGCGTTTGACGGCATGGCGGTTGAACGCCGGATCCTGAAGGAAAAAGGCATTCCGGATGAAGTCATCCCTACCCTGATCAAAGCCAGGAAGGATGTAACCGTGCAGCATTATCACCGTATTTGGCGTAAATATGTTGCGTGGTGCGAGGCCAGGAAGTCCCCTACAGAGGAATTTCAACTGGGTCGTTTCCTGCATGTCCTGCAAACAGGACTGTCTATGGGCCTAAAATTAGGGTCCATTAAGGTTCAAATTTCGGCCCTGTCGATCTTCTTCCAAAAAGAACTGGCTTCAGTTCCTGAAGTTCAGACGTTTGTCAAAGGGGTGCTGCATATACAGCCTCCTTTTGTGCCTCCAGTGGCACCTTGGGATCTCAATGTGGTTTTGGGGTTCCTAAAATCACATTGGTTTGAACCACTCACCACTGTGGACTTAAAATATCTCACATGGAAAGTGGTAATGCTATTGGCCCTGGCTTCAGCCAGGCGCGTGTCAGAATTGGCGGCTTTATCCTATAAAAGCCCTTACCTAATTTTTCATACGGATAGGGCAGAATTGAGGACTCGTCCTCAGTTTCTCCCTAAGGTGGTTTCAGCGTTTCACCTGAATCAGCCTATTGTGGTACCTGCGGCTACTAGGGACTTGGAGGACTCCAAGTTGCTGGACGTAGTCAGGGCCCTGAAAATATACGTTTCCAGGACGGCTGGAGTCAGAAAATCTGACTCGCTGTTTATCCTGTATGCACCCAACAAGCTGGGTGCTCCTGCTTCTAAGCAGACTATTGCTCGTTGGATTTGTAGTACAATTCAGCTTGCACATTCTGTGGCAGGCTTCCCACAGCCAAAATCTGTAAAAGCCCATTCCACACGGAAAGTGGGCTCATCTTGGGCGTCCGCCCGAGGGGTCTCGGCTTTACAACTTTGCCGAGCAGCTACTTGGTCAGGGGCAAACACGTTTGCTAAATTCTACAAATTTGATACCCTGGCTGAGGAGGACCTGGAGTTCTCTCATTCGGTGCTGCAGAGTCATCCGCACTCTCCCGCCCGTTTGGGAGCTTTGGTATAATCCCCATGGTCCTTACGGAGTTCCCAGCATCCACTAGGACGTCAGAGAAAATAAGAATTTACTTACCGATAATTCTATTTCTCATAGTCCGTAGTGGATGCTGGGCGCCCATCCCAAGTGCGGATTGTCTGCAATACTTGTACATAGTTATTGTTAACTAAATCGGGTTATTGTTGTAGTGAGCCATCTTTTCTAGAGGCTCCTCTGTTTATCATACTGTAAACTGGGTTCAGATCACAAGTTATACGGTGTGATTGGTGTGGCTGGTATGAGTCTTACCCGGGATTCAAAATCCTTCCTTATTGTGTACGCTCGTCCGGGCACAGTATCCTAACTGAGGCTTGGAGGAGGGTCATAGGGGGAGGAGCCAGTGCACACCAGGTAGTACTAAAGCTTTCTATTTGTGCCCAGTCTCCTGCGGAGCCGCTATTCCCCATGGTCCTTACGGAGTTCCCAGCATCCACTACGGACTATGAGAAATAGAATTATCGGTAAGTAAATTCTTATTTTTTATTAAAATTATTCTTTGACAGAAATAACAGGAAAGCATAAATGGGCGAGGGATACAGAAAAGAAAAAAAGGTGGGAGAGGGGTAAAATGCTAAATAGCAAGATCCCAGAGTATTTTATTGTTTTTTTTTTTTTTTTTTTTTTTTATTTGGGCCAAAGGTTCCATAGCCAGTACACAAATCAAAGGGTGGTCTTCAGTATGCCGGCTGTCGGGATCCCGGCGCTCAGTATACCGGCGCCGGATCCCGACAGCCTGACACTTATTCTCCCTCGTGGGGGTCCAAGACCCCCCTGGAGGGAGAATAAAATAGCGTGGCGCGGCGAGCCCGCAAGGGGCTCATTTGCGCTTGCCACACTGTCGGTAAGCCGGCGGTCGGGCTCCCGGCGCCGGTATGCTGGTCGCCGGAATATCGTAGTGAACCCCAAATCAAAGGGGAGTTTGATCAAACTTGTCTGGTGCCACTAAAAATGGTGAATGTGTTGGAGAGAAAGCAATTGCTAAAAAAACATGTGTTGAGGATTGCTGGTATAAAGCCATTATGGAGTTAAAGATGGCCCCTTGAAACCAAAAAGAGACAGCATGTGATGTATATAGTCCGAATTTAGCCTATTTAAGGCTTTCTCTGCATCTAAAAAAAGGCAACACAAATTGTTCCTAGGACCTTGATGGCAATTGAATAATATTAAACAACATGTGGGTATTATCGCTTGTCGATCCAATACAAATCTGACTTGATCAAGTGTACAGTATAAGCAGAGGGAGGAAGGGAGAAAGTTGGTTCGATAGAAGTTGGGTAAAAATGTTGGCATCTGTATTTAGGAGCTCTATTGGCCTATTCCTGTAGTTATTTGGGCTTTCAATAGTTCAGTAGGGATATGGCCTTGTGAAGTGGTTACATTGAAATGATAAACCAAGATAGGGGCCAAGGCAGTGGTGAAAGAGACATATGCATATCGCATTGCCAGCCACCAGATGGCGCCATTTAATTGTTACTCCGTTCGGGTGTGAACAGCTGCCGGCGTCTGCATTATAACTCTCGACTATTTGAGCGCTCAAACAGCGCTTTTCATGTTGCGCCAAGCACTGTGGTCAAGTTTAGCCGTTTTACGTGGCTAAACTCGGGCTGTCTGGGCGTGACCTGCATGAAAAAAATAATTACATTGAATATTGCTCTTCCCAGTCTCCCGTCACTTTAAATGGGAGGAGATTGGGTGCGATAAACAATTGAATAGTTTCAAAAAAATCCATCAGGACCCGGGAACCTTAACTTTAGGGAGATTTTTAATAACCGACTCCACTTCGCCAAGAGTCTAAGTGGCATTATGTGAGGTAATGCCTATTCCACATTATTTCACACCGTAATGCCCATTACACGTTACACCATACACTGTAATGCCCATTACACATTATACCACATACAGTTATGCCCCTGACACCATTTTATGCACCACACACAATAATGTTCCCCTACAAATTATTCCCACAGTAAGGACCCTAACTATTTTTAAATTACCTGCTCGTTGCCAGGGTTCTCATGCTCCTTGCCAATGGTTTCATGCTTGTTGCCAATGGTTTCATGCCCTGGGTTCCATGCTCGTTGCCATCGGTTTCATGCTCATGGTCAGGGTACCATTTTTAAAGGGACAAAGGGTACCAATTTCAAGCGTAATACTGACGCCAGGCGCCAAGTGTAAAAACAAAATTAATTTTTCTCTAACGTCCTAGAGGATGCTGGGACTCCGTAAGGACCATGGGGAATAGACTGGCTCCGCAGGAGACATGGGCACTTTAAGAAAGACTTTAGACTCTGGGTGTGCACTGGCTCCTCCCTCTATGCCCCTCCTCCAGACCTCAGTTTTAGTTTTAGACTGTGCCCAGAGGAAGATGGTTGCACTGCAGGGAGCTCTCCTGAGTTTCCTGCTAAGACAGCATTTTGTTAGGTTTTTTTCTTATTTTCAGGGAGCTCTGCTGGCAACAGACTCCCTGCATCGAGGGACTGAGGAGAGAGGAGCAGACCTACTTAAATGATGGGCTCTGCTTCTCGGCTACTGGACACCATTCGCTCCAGAGGGAGTGGAACACAGGTTCGTCCTGGGCGTTCATCCCAGAGCCGCGCCGCCGTTCTCCTCACAGAGCCGGAAGAAACGAAGAAAGAAGACTACTGAGGCGGCAGAAGCCCTCGGGTGCTTCACTGAGGTAACGCACAGCACTGCAGCTGTGCGTCATTGCTCTCATACACCTCACACACTCCGGTCACTGTAAGGGTTCAGGGCGCAGGGGGGGCGCCCTGGGCAGCAATAGAATACCTCTCCTAGGGCAAATGACTATATACATGTACAGGTGGGCACTGTACATGTATATAAAAGAGCCCCCGCCATATTTTATTAAGTTTGAGCGGGACAGAAGGCCGCCGCCGAGGGGGCGGGGCTCCTCCCTCAGCACTCACCAGCGCCATTTTCTCTCCACCGCACCGCTGAGAGGAAGCTCCCCGGACTCTCCCCTGCTTGACACACGCTGAAAGAGGGTTTTAAAGTAGAGGGGGGGGGGGCACATAATTGGCGATTATACATTACAGTAGCGCTACTGGGTAAACATTCTGTGTTTTTCTCCGGGGTCATATAGCGCTGGGGTGTGTGCTGGCATACTCTCTGTCTCTCCAAAGGGCCTAAAGGGGAACCTGTCTTCAGAAAAGAGTTTCCCTGTGTGTGTGGAGTGTGTCGGTACGCGTGTGTTGACATGTTTGACGATGAGGGGGAGTGCATGATTGTCAGGTTGCCGTCGGCAACGCCGACACCGGACTGGATGGATATGTGGAATGTCTTGAATGCTAATGTAAATTTATTGCATAAGAGATTAGAGAAGACTGAGGCTAGGGATCAGTCAGGTAGTCAGACCATGCCTGTCCTAGTGGCACCGGGACCTTCAAGGTCTCAGAAACGCACATTATCCCAGATCACTGACACAGATACCGACACGGATTCAGATTCCAGTGTCGACTATGAGGATGCAAAATTACAGCCAAAAGTGGCTAAAGGTATTCGTTACATGATCATTGCTATTAAAGAGGTTTTGCATATTACTGAGGAACCCCCTGTCACTGACACGAGGGTACACATGTATAAAGAGAAAAGGCCTGAGATCTCCTTTCCGTCCTCATTTGAGCTAAGCGACTTGTGCGAAAAGGCTTGGGAATCTCCAGACAGGAGACTACAAGTTCCCAAAAGGATTCTTATGGCGTATCCCTTCCCACAAAAGGACAGGATACAATGGGAATCTTCGCCTAAAGTAGACAAGGCGTTGACACGCTTATCCAAGAAGGTCGCACTGCCTTCCCAGGATACTGCTACCCTCAAGGATCCTGCGGATCGTAAGCAGGAAGTTACCATGAAGTACATTTACACACATTCTGGTACTATTGTTAGGCCGGCTATGGCATCGGCCTGGGTTTGTAGTGCTGTCGCAGCATGGACAGATTTCTTGTCTACGGAGATTGAGATCCTAGATAAGGATACCATTCTAATGACCCTAGAGCATATCAAGGATGCTGCGTTATATATGAGGGATGCTCAAAGAGACATTTGTTTACTAAGCTCCAGAATAAATGCTGTGTCTATTTCTGCTAGGCGACTCTTGTGGACCCGACAGTGGACGGGGGATGCCGACTCAAAGCGGCATATGGAGTCGTTGCCTTACAAGGAGTTGTTTGGAGAAGGCCTCTTGGACCTTGTCTCTTCTGCTATGGCTGGTAAATCAAATTTTTTACCTTATGTTCCACCACAACATACTAAGAAGGCACCTCATTACCAAATGCAGTCCTTTCGTTCAAATAAAAGCAAAAAGGTACGAGGATAGTCCTTTCTTGCCAGAGGTAAAGGCAAGGGAAAAAAGCTGCACACAGCTAGTTCCCAGGAGCAGAATTCCCCCCCTACGTCTGCAAAATCCACCGCATGACGCTGGTATTTCCCTGGGGGGGCCAGATCAAGTGGGGGCACGTCTTCAATTTTTCAGCCACGTCTGGGTTCACTCACAGGTGGATCCCTGGACAATAGAGATTGTTTCTCAGGGATACAGGCTGGCGGCTCTGCCAGCTTCTCCGTCAGAAAGGGAGTTAGTGTTAACTGCAATTCAAAAATTGTACCTGCAACAGGTGATAGTCAAGGTTCCTCTTCTCCAGCAAGGAAAAGGGTATTACTCAACCCTGCTTGTGGTTCCGAAACCGGACGATTCGGTCAGACCCATTTTGAATCTGAAATCCCTGAACCTGTACTTGAAAAAGTTCAAGATGGAATCGCTCAGAGCGGTCATCGCCAGCCTGGAGGGGAAGGGGGGGGGGGGGATTGGATGGTTTCCCTGGACATAAAGGATGCTTACCTTCATGTTCCGATTTTTCTTCCTTACCAGGCGTTCCTGAGATTTGCGGTACAGGACTGTCATTACCAATTTCAGACGTTGCCGTTTTGGCTTTCCACGGCCCCGAGAATTTTCACCAAGTTAATGGCGGAAATGATGGTGCTCCTGCGCAAGCAGGGTGTCAAAATTATCCCATACTTGGACGATCTCCTCATAAAAGCGAGATCTCGAGAGAAGTTACTGGACAGCGTGTCACTGTCAGTGAGGACGTTGCAACAGCACGGCTGGATTCTCAATATTCCGAAGTCCCAGCTGGTTCCTACAACGCGTCTGACCTTTTTGGGCCTGATTCTGGACACAGAACAGAAAAAGGGTTTTCTTCCGATGGAAAAGGCTCAGGAGCTCATAGCTCTGGTCAGGAACCTATTAAAGCCAAAAAAGGTTTCAGTGCTTCACTGCACCCGTGTCCTGGGGAAGATGGTGGCATCGTACGAGGCCATCCCCTTCGGCAGGTTCCATGCGAGGACTTTTCAATGGGACCTACTGGACAAATGGTCCGGGTCTCATTTACAAATGCATCAAAGGATCACCCTGTCTCCCAGAGCCAGGATATCTCTCCTGTGGTGGCTGCACAGTGCTCACCTCCTGGAAGGCCGCAGGTTCGGAATTCAGGCCTGGATCCTGGTGACCACGGACGCGAGCCTCCGAGGTTGGGGAGCAGTCACACAGGGAAGAAATTTCCAAGGACTTTGGTCAAGGTAAGAGACTTGTCTTCACATCAACATCCTGGAACTAAGGCCCATATACAACGCCCTACGTCAAGCGGAGATCTTACTTTGCAATCGACCAGTTCTGATCCAGTCAGACAACATCACCGCAGTAGCTCATGTAAACCGCCAAGTCGGCACAAGGAGCAGAGTGGCAATGGCGGAAGCCACCAGAATTCTTCGCTGGGCGGAGAATCATGTAAGCGCTCTGTCAGCAGTGTTCATTCCGGGAGTGGACAACTGGGAAGCAGACTTCCTCAGCAGACACGATCTGCATCCGGGAGAGTGGGGAATTCATCAGGAAGTCTTCGCGCACATTGCAAGTCGGTGGGGACTACCCCAAATAGACATGATGGCATCCCGTCTCAACAAAAAGCTACAAAGGTATTGCGCCAGGTCAAGAGACCCTCAGGCGGTAGCTGTGGACGCCCTAGTGACACCGTGGGTGTTCCAGTCGGTATATGTGTTTCCTCCTCTTCCTCTCATACCCAAGGTGTTGAGGATAATAAGAAAAAGAGGAGTGAGAACAATTCTCATTGTTCCAGATTGGCCACGAAGGACCTGGTATCCGGATCTGCAGAAGCCACACGGATTCTTCGTTGGGCGGAGAGTCACGTAAGCGCTCTAACGGCAGTCTTCATTCCGGGAGTGGACAACTGGGAAGCAGACTTCCTCAGCAGACACGATCTGCATCCAGGAGAGTGGGTACTTCATCAGGAAGTCTTCGCAGAGATTGCAAGTCAGTGGGGACTGCCTCAAATAGACATGATGGCGCCACGCCTCAGCAAGAATCTTCCAAGGTATTGCGCCAGGTCAAGGGACCCTCAGGCGATTGCAGTGGACGCACTGGTGACACCGTGGGTGTTTCAGTCGGTCTATGTGTTCCCTCCTCTTCCTCTCATCTCAAAGATACTGAGAATCATAAGACGAAGAGGGGTTCAGGCGATTCTCATCGTTCCAGATTGGCCTCGAAGGGCCTGGTATCCGGATCTTCTGGAAATGCTCTCAGAAGATCCGTGGCCTCTTCCTCTAAGGCAGGACCTGTTACAACAAGGTCCCTGTCTGTTCCAAGACTTACCGCGGCTGCGTTTGACGGCATGCCGGATCCTAGCGGAAAAAGGTATTCTGGATGAGGTCATTCGTACGCTAATAAAGACTAGGAAGTACGTGACGTCTAAACATTATCACCGCATATGGCGAAAATATATTTCTTGGTGTGAGGCCAGGAATGCTCCTACGGAAGAATTCCATCTAGGCCATTTTCTTCACTTCCTACAAACTGGAGTGAATTTGGGCCTAAAATTAGGCTCCATTAAAGTTCAGATTTCGGCCTTATCCATTTTCTTTCAAAAGGAATTGGCCTCGTTACCTGAAGGGAAGGGAGTACTGCATATTCAGCCTCCTTTTGTACCTCCGGTGGCGCCTTGGGACCTTAACGTGGTGTTAAGTTTCCTTAAGTCACATTGGTTTGAACCACTTAAAACAGTGGAGTTGAAATTTCTCACTTGGAAGGTGGTCATGTTGTTAGCCTTGGCTTCGGCTAGGCGAGTTTCGGAATTGGTGGCTTTATCACATAGGGGCTTTTATCTGGTTTTCCATATAAATAGAGCGGAGTTGCGGACCCGTCCTCAATTCCTACCGAAGGTGGCCTCATCCTTTTCATATGAACCAATCTATTGTGGTGCCTGTGGCTACACGTGACTTGGAGGATTCAGAGTCCCTTGATGTGGTCAGGGCTTTGAAAATTTACGTGGCCAGAACGGCTAGGATCAGAAAAACAGAAGCACTGTTTGTCCTGTATGCAGCCAACAAGGTTGGCGGACCTGCTTCAAAGCAGACTATTGCTCGCTGGATCTGTAACACGATTCAGCAGGCGCATTCTACGGCAGGGTTGCCGTTACCGAAATCGGTTAAGGCCCATTCCACTAGGAAGGTGGGCTCGTCTTGGGCGGCTGCCCGAGGGGTCTCGGCACTACAGCTGTGCCGAGCTGCTACTTGGTCGGGGTCAAACACTTTTTTGCAAAGTTCTATAAGTTTGATACCCTGGCTGAGGAGGACCTCCTGTTTGCTCAATCGGTGCTGCAGAGTCATCCGCACTCTCCCGCCCGTTTGGGAGCTTTGGTATAATCCCCATGGTCTTTACGGAGTCCCAGCATCCTCTAGGACGTTAGAGAAAATAAGATTTTACACTTACCGGTAAATCTATTTCTCGTAGTCCGTAGAGGATGCTGGGCGCCCGTCCCAAGTGCGGACTTCTTCTGCAAGACTTGTATATAGTTATTGCTTACATAAGGGTTATATTATAGTTCATCTGTTTGGACCGAGACTATGTTGTTTGTTCATACTGTTAACTGGGTAGTCTATCACAGGTTATACGGTGTGATTGGTGTGGCTGGTATGAATCTTGCTCTTGGATTAACAAAAATCCTTTCCTTGTACTGTCCATCTCCTCTGGGCACAGTTTCTCTAACTGAGGTCTGGAGGAGGGGCATAGAGGGAGGAGCCAGTGCACACCCAGAGTCTAAAGTCTTTCTTAAAGTGCCCATGTCTCCTGCGGAGCCCGTCTATCCCCATGGTCCTTACGGAGTCCCAGCATCCTCTACGGACTACGAGAAATAGATTTACCGGTAAGTGTAAAATCTTATTTTTTAAATGTTTGCTCTGCCACGGCCAGACCCTCTCTGGCGACCGTGGCAGTGATGTGTCCGGGGAAATGGATATGTAAAGGAGCCGCTGCAGCCGGGAGACCTGTCCAGGGCTGCAGCACTCAGTGCTGACTGCTGCCCACCCCCACTCCCACTGAGGGTTAATGGTCCCGTTCCCCGCTGACAGGACGCTAGCTCCTGAGGGAAATTATTCGTAAGCCCCATCACGGTGAACGTACATTTCCCGCAGCACGCCGCCAACCCTAACAGAGCCAGAAGAAAGAAGAGTCGTCAGCCATTATGGCTGCAAGAGGGTACTGAGACACATGACTTCTACATGGGGCGGAATGAGTCTCCAGTCTCAGTACACTGTAGTGTGCACAGTACCCAGACTGGCAATACAGGCTTAAAAGGGGGCTTACTCCATTTTATGCCCTTAGACACTAAAGCCAGTATAAAGAAGAGCTGGAAGACCGTGCGCCATTACCGGGGCGGGGCTTCACTATGAGCGGATCCAGCAGGTCACAGGCTCCCATTTTCCCTCATTGCAGCAACACAGACACGCATCCCTGTAGTCAGCAACTCCTCCGGAGAGCCTCCAGATTACCTCAGCGGTACCAGGGGGTTATGGCAGGGGAGAGCTATATACTAGTGTATTAAGTCCCTAATCTAGGTACTTAGTCTGTGACCCGGCTAAGCTTGGCTTTAGCAGTAAAGGCACCGTGTGCTGGTTCTATCCTCTTATTGTGTCTCTCTGGAAGGGCTCTTTGTGGGTTAATTGTGCATTTAACCTTTTCCTGTCTGTGTGCTGTCACTGCTGTAATATGTCGGGTAAAGAGTGTGTTTCATGTAAGGCACAGTGTTCCTCTTCTCCAGGGGGTTCTCTGTATACTCAGTGTAGTATCCCTTCTCAAGCTAGTGGGGCGGAGCCAGCATGGCTGGATTCCATTATGGGGATGATTTCCACCATCTCTACTAAATGTCTCGTAATGAGAAAGAGACACAATACTTAACAGTCTATTTCTGAGTTCATGCAAAAGGACTCTGTACTCACACCAGCGTCTCAGTCCTCTACCATTGGTCCGCAAAAACGTACTTTTGCCCATATCCTGCATTCTGACTCTGATGATGACGGGACAGAAATGGAGGAAGGGGAGGAGGACATAGAGGTAGGGGAGGCTACTCTGTCGCAAGGTGTAGAGGCTCTCATAGATTCTGTAAGAGAAGTCCTAAATATTCCTGATAAGGTGGCAGATGAGTGTGAGGAATCTTTCTTTTAATATAAAGAAAAAATCCTCAGCCACTTTTCCTGTGTCAAAGGAACTAAATACCCTGTTTGAAGAACCGTGGGTTAAGCCAGATAAGAAATTTCAAATTACTAGGTGGTTATCATCTTTTCCTTTTCCTCCTGAGGATAGGAAAAAATGGAAAAATCCACAGATACGTCAGTCTCCATGCTCTCACATAAAATGGTACTACATGTTCCTAGTGCAGCCTCCCTAAAGGATACAGCTGATCGCAAGATTGAGACTACACTCAAATCTTTGTATACAGCTGCAGGGGTGGCCCAGAGACCCACTATAGCATGTGGGTGGATTACTCGAGCCATTGCTAAATGGTCTGGTAATTTAATTGAGGAGTTGGACACCTTACATCAAGAGGAAATTGTTTTACTCCTGCAACACATACAGGACTCTGCAAAATTTATGGTTGAAGTCATTAAAGAGATAGGTTTGCTTAATGCACGCACCACAGCTATGGCAGTGTCTGCACGCAGGTGATTATGGCTACGTCAGTGGACTGCTGACGCGGACTCCAAGAAAGGTGTGGAAGGCCTGCCTTTCACAGGTGAGGCCTTATTTGGCGACGAACTCGACAAGTGGATCTCACAAGCTACTGCGGGTAAGTCCACCTATCTACCTTCTGAAGCTCCGCCAGCTAGGAAGGCCTACTCAGGACCCAATTTACAGTCCTTCACAGGAACAGAGCTCGGGCACTGCCTCCTCAAAACCCGGGAGACAGGCAGCTGGGAGCCCGGCGGAAATTCTTCAGTCACATTTGGACGAGATCTTGTCAGGATCCCTGGGTCATAGACCTTATATCCCAGGGCTACAGGCTGGAGTTCCAGGATCTCTCCCCTCACAGATTCTTCAAATCAGGCTTACCAGTTTCACAAGAGGCAAGAATACCCTTACAGGATGCCATTCAGAAACTGTTACAGACCCAGGTCATTGTTCCAGTTCCACCTCCTCTACAAATCGAGGGTTATTATTCCAGCTTGTTTGTGGTACCGAAACCGGACGGTTCGGTAAGACCGATTCTGAACCTCGAGTCATTAAACCCATACTTACGAGTGTTCAAATTCAAGATGGACTCTGAGAGCGGTGATCTCAGGTCTGGAAGAGGGGAAATTCCTAGTGTCTTTGGATATCAAGGATGCGTACTTTCACATTCCGATTTGGCCACCTCATCAGGCTTATCTACGGTTTGCACTGCAGGACTGTCACTACCAGTTCCAGGCCCTGCCATTTGGTCTTTCCACGGCACCGAGGGTGTTCACCAAAGTGATGGCACAGATGATGATACTACTCCGCAAACAAGGAGTGAGTATAATTCCTTACCTGGACGATCTTTTGATAAAGGCTGCGTCTAGGGAGCAGTTGTTGGAGAACATTGGTCTTATAACCAGATTACTCCTGGATCATCGGTGGATTCTCAATCTACCAAAATCTCACCTAGAACCAACACAGGAGCTTCATTTCCTGGAAATGATACTGGGCACAGAGTCTGAGTGTTATTTCCCTTGGAAAATGCATTGGTAATCCAGTCGATGTTTCAGGCCATCTTGAAGCTGACCCGAATCTCGGTACATTTATGCATCAGCCTTCTGGGGAAAATGGTGGCTTCTTACGAAGCAATTCAGTACGGAAGGTTTCATGCGAGGCCCTTCCAGCTGGATCTGTTGGACAAATGATCTGGATCGCATCTTCACATGCACCAGAGGATTCGTCTGCTGCCGAAAGCCAGGATCTTCCTCCTGTGGTGGCTACAAACTTCTCACCTAGTGAAGGCCCGAAGGTTCGGGATTCAGAATTGGATCCTTTTAACCACAGACACAAGCCTCAGAGGTTGGGGAGCAGTCAGAAAGTCGTCCTTCTAATAAACATCCTGGATCTCAGGGCTATCTACAACGCCTTTCTGCAGGCCTCATCTCTTCTTCAGAATCGGGCCATTCAAGTCCAGTCGGACAATGTGATGGCGGAAACGTACATAAACCGACAGGGCGGAACGAAAAGCAGAGACGCAATGTCAGAGGAATTCTCCTCTGGGCAGAAAAACACGCTGTGGCGTTGTTGGCGATCTTCATTCCGGGAGTAGACAACTGGGAAGCAGATTTCTTCAGCAGACACGAGCTGCACCCGGGGAAATGGGGCCTCCACCCGTAGGTGTTCCAGTGGCTGACACGTTGGTGGGGGGTATCCACAAATCGACATGATGGCCTCTCGACTCAACAAGAAGCTCAAGCGGTATTGTTCCAGGTTGAGGGACCCACAAGCTGTAGAGGTCGACTGCCTGACAACTCCTTGGGCCTACCGGCTGGTGTACTTGTTTCCTCCAATTCCTCTGATCCCAAGAATTCTCAAAAGAATAAAAAGGGAAAGCGTTCAAGCAATCCTCATTGCTCCGGACTGGCTGCGAAAGGCCTGATATGCGGATCTTCTCAAGATGCTAATAGAAGATCCGTGCCCTCTGCCTCTTCGAGAGGATATTCTGCAACAGGGCCCATTCGTTTATCAAGGCTTACCACGGCTACGTTTGACGGCATGGAAATTGAACTGCTGATTCTAGCCAGGAGAGGGATTCCTGACAAGGTCATCCCGACTATGATCCAGGCCAGGAAGGGGGTAACGTCAAAGCATTACCATCGTATCTGGAAAAAATGTCTCTTGGTGTGAGAGCAGACATTATTCCACGGTGGAATTTCATCTGTGACGTTTTCTGCTTTTTCTGCAGTCGGGAGTTGACGTGGGCTTACGCCTAGGCTCCATAAAAGTTCAGATTTCAGCCTTGTCTATTTTCTTTAAGAAACAATTGGCTTCTCTCCCTGAGGTCCAGACATTCTTGAAAGGTGTTCTTCACATTCAACCTCCCTTTGAGCCTCCCACGGCACATTGGGATCTCAATTTGGTTCTGACATTCCTCCAATCGGACTGGTTTGAACCGTTACAGGAGGTAGACGTAAAGTATATTTTGTGGAAAGTCGTCACGCTGTTGGCCTTGGCTTTGACAAGCCGAGTGTCGGAGCTGGGGGCGTTGTTTCAAGAGCACCTACTTGATTTTCCATAAGGACAGAGCTGAACTCAGGACTCGTCAGCAATTTCTTCCTAAGTTGGTGTCGGCGTTTCAAAACAACCAGCCAATTGTGGTTCCGGTTGTTACTGACACTTCAAAGTCTTTTTATGTTATGAGGGCTTTGAAGGTATATGTAAAGCAAACTGCTCATCACTGGAAATCAGACTCTTTGTTCGTTCTTTATGATGGCAATAAAATTGGGTGTCCTGCTTCAAAGCAGTCAATTGCACGCTGGATCAGGCTCTCTATCCAGCATGCTTATGCCACGGCAGGTTTGCCGATTCCGAAATCTGTACAGGCCCACTCTACTAGGTTGGTGGGTTCCTCTTGGGTAGCTTCTCGGGGTGCCTCTGCATTACAGCTCTGCCGAGCAGCTACTTGGTCGGGTTCAAACACGTTTGCCAAGTTTTACAAGTTCGATACCTTGGCCTCTGAAGACCTTCAGTTTGGTCAATCTTTTCTGCAGGAACCTCAGCACTCTCCCAGCCGGTTTGGGAGCTTTGGTACTTCCCAATGGTACTAAATGGATTCCAGTATCCCCTAGGATGTAAGAGAAAATAGGATTTTAATTACCTACTGGTAAATCCTTTTCTTGTAGTCCGTAGGGTATACTGGGCGCTTGCCCGATGCTTCATTCTTCCTGCACGGTTACTTGTTTAAATACTGTTGTTTGCTTAAGCTGTTGCTGTTTCTTGTTGTCAAGTTTGGTTATCATGGCTTTCCTCTTGTTCTGTTTGTGCTGGTTCGTAATCTCACCACTTTCCTTCTCTTATTTCCTTCTCTCAAAATATGTCCGTCTCCTCGGGCACAGTTTCCTAGACTGAGTTGGGTAGGAGGGGCATGAGGGAGGAGCCAGCACACGTTATCAAACTTCTATAGTGCCCATGGCTCCAAGAGGACCCATCTAAACCCCATGGTGCTAAATGGATTCCCAGTATCCCCTACAGACTACGAGAGAAGGATTTATCGGTAGGTAATTAAAATCTTATGTTTACATTGTACTCAAAATATACATGTGTTCGAACCCTCTTTATTGCTGCACCTGAATTTATTGGGGTATAGGACTCGGGGTCGACAGTGTCTAGGACGACATGACCATTAGGTCAACATGAACAAGGTCGACATAATTTTTTTTTTTGTGTGTGTATACTCCATAAAGTGACTGGGAACCCCAATTAGTGCACTGTGTCCCCGTGCATGGCGAGCGAACTTCGGTCAAGGTGCCTCGCTGCTCTCTGCACATTACCGTTCCCAATTGTAGTCCACGTGGATCATGTCGACCTAATGGTTGTGTCGACCTAGACAGTGCCGACCTAGAGTCCGGATACCATATTGGGATATCCTCTGATTACTATGTTTTTTGGTCCCCCACAGATCAAGTGAGTGAGGAAGAAGTGGCAGGCCTGTTGGCCGACGTGGTTCCCACAACAAGCCGACTGAGGACCAATGTGGTGAGGACTCGTGCCATTGCTCGCACTAGACAAAGTGAGAGAGTGAGGGCCAATGTGAACCGGATCCGCACCACAGCGCGCAATATCCAGATTAGGGTAGGTATGGAGAATTTGTTACAGGTTGTGTGCCATGCTTTTTTTTTTCCTTCACTTCTGCAATGGTATATACCAGAGGTTCCCAAACCCAGTCCTCAAGTCAGACTAATGATCCAGGTGGTTTTAAGTGTATATATGGCTCAGCACAGAATGTTATATCAAATTAACTGAGCTACAAATTAAGGCACCTGTGGCCAAGCATGGCTGTACTTAAAACCTGGACCGTTATGGTGACTTAAGGACAGCTTTTGGAAACCTCTGCTATGTACGGATGGAGAGTAATGGCATATTTTAATATTGGCCAAAGAAGGTGCTGCTGATGAGGTTACGGCCACATGGTTCAAAGCTAATTTGTGAGTGACGAGATAAACTGGAAAGAGCACTCTAATAGTGCCCATATACTAGGCGATATTTTGTTCAATCATGCGATGGCGACCGCATCGTTGCGATATATTGCATAGATTGCATGTAAGTCGCATGTGTCCCGCGATGCGCGGGCATGCTGGTTGAATCTTGCATCTCAAGATATGTGCTGCACTTAATATGTATTGTATCGCATGTGCGATCGATCGCATGTGGTTTTTAAGCACATGCGATTTATCGCATTGTGATGAGCGATCTGTGTTGTTTTGAGCTCACTTCCGGGACTCTCCCCTCCACCCATTGTGCTAAGGATACAGGAATAGAGTGAGGAAATGTTCTGCTCTGTGATATAAGCAAGGTATGCAGCCTACACCACTGCGATCACCCGATTTCAGGTCGCAAGGGGCATGCGATTTATCAAATGATCGCATGCACATCAAATGCAAAAAAAAAAGCACTTCAGATGCAATTTATCGCAGCCTTGCCTGCCGGGGAAATCGCAGCGCGATATCTCATCGCGGACAATCGCACAAGTGTATGGGCACCAAGGGAGAAGAACCTAATTTCTCTGACGTCCTAGTGGATGCTGGGAACTCCGTAAGGACCATGGGGAATAGCGGGCTCCGCAGGAGACTGGGCACAACTAAGAAAGAATTAGGACTACCTGGTGTGCACTGGCTCCTCCCCCTATGACCCTCCTCCAAGCCTCAGTTAGATTTTTGTGCCCGACCGAGCAGGGTGCAATCTAGGGGGCTCTCCTGAGCTTCTTAGATAAAAGTTAGTTTTAGGTTTTTTATTTTCAGTGAGACCTGCTGGCAACAGGCTCACTGCATCGAGGGACTAAGGGGAGAAGAAGCGAACCTGCCTGCTTGCAGCCAGCTTGGGCTTCTTAGGCTACTGGACACCATTAGCTCCAGAGGGATCGAACACAGGCCCAGCCTCGGAGTCCGGTCCCAGAGCCGCGCCGCCGGCCCCCTTACAGAGCCAGAAGCAAGAAGAGGTCCGGAAAATCGGCGGCAGAAGACATCAGTCTTCATCAAGGTAGCGCACAGCACTGCAGCTGTGCGCCATTGCTCCTCATGCACACCTCACACTGCGGTCACTGATGGGTGCAGGGCGCTGGGGGGGGGCGCCCTGAGCAGCAATATTAACACCTTGGCTGGCAAAAATACATCACATATAACCCCCAGAGCTATATGGAT